>NC_080387.1:55145833-55445833 GCF_028751815.1 Salvia miltiorrhiza
CGAACCCTAAAAAGTATAAATTGTTCAAGATGAGCTCACAATACAAAATGCTCGATCTAGAATGTTGGATTTGTATTTACAACATTTTAATTGTAAACTCATTATATATTCAGTCAAGATGAAAACTTCCAAACGAATGTCTACAAACATCAGTCAATTATTTATAAAATAATACTCCATTCGTCCATGAAAGAACTTCCTATGAGAGAATGACACGGGTTTTAAGAAAAAATATTGTTGAGTGTATTGAGAGTGGATAAAAGATAGTTGAGTGTATTGGGAGTGGTGAAAATGTGTTACTCCCTCCGTCCCGCTAAAGTTGGCTACATTTGTTTCGGCACGGAGATTAAGAAATGAAGTGTTATGTTTTAATTGAGTGGGGCCCATCAAAATTATTGAGTTAATTAAAATAATTTATTCCTCCTTTCACTTTCTTCTTCCTGCACTGCCACCCACCTCCGGCGAAGTCGCCGGCATCAGCCACTCCCTCCTCCGGCGAAGTCGCCGCCACCCTCGTCTCCCTCCCAATCCAAGAGCCAACCACCCTCAAATCTACCAACAACCACCACCACCGTCGCCAACAACCACCACCGCCGCCAAAGACAAAGTTCTTACCTTCTTCTCCGGCGACAAAGAGCTGCCAGAGAATCAAAAACAAAATCTGACCCCAACACCAGACACTCCAAACCAAATCAGAATGCAGAATCAAAAAGCCCCAATTCCATAAAGCAATCTGACCTTCTATTGAAAATCATCAAAAATTCCCAAACCCTATCTCAAAATTGCAAAATTTATCGGTTCACTGAACATTCCATACATCGTTCCGCGGTCGGCTTGAACTATAGTCGGTGGCCATGGGGATGGCGTCCGCCGGAGATGAACAGAGGGAGAGAGAGGGAGAGACGGCGGCGGCAGGCCATGGGGGTTGCGTCCGCCGGAAGAAGAACAGAGGGGGAGAGAGGGAGAGGCGGCGGCGGCCATGGGGGTTGCGTCCGCCGGAGAAGAACAGAAGGAGAGAGGGAGAGGCGGCGGCGGCCATGGGGGTTGCGTTCGCCGGAGAAAAACAGAGGGGGAGAGAGGGAGAGGCGGCGGCGGCCTTGGGGGTTGCGTCCGCCGGAGAAGAACAGAAGGGGAGAGAGGGAGAGAGGGGGAGAGAGGGAGAGGCGAGAGGGAGATGCGGTGTGAGAGAGAGAAATATGAGTGAGGATAGGTTAGGTTAATAGGTGTAGATTAGTTGACTTAATTATAGAGTTTAATTTGGTGTAATTTTTACCCAAAAAGGAAAGTAGCCAACTTTAGTGGGACGCCCAAAAAGGAAATGTGGCCAACTTTAATGGGACGGAGAGGAGTATAATTAATATTGAGAGTTGTGAAAAGTGAAAAGTTAAAAGATTATAAGTGGTGGGGTATAGTCCAAAAATAGGTAGGAAGTTCTTTTGTGGACGTCCCACAGCTTACTGTTTTGCTCTTCTCTCAGAAAGACATGGCAGAACTCACGTTTTTGGGCAACGTTATGTAAGGCGCAGCACATGGAGCTGGGGTGTTGCGGGGGCGATTTGCGAAGAATTCCAAAAGGATGAGTTTGAGATTTGGGTGGTTATGGTTTGGCAGGTGTGGGTGGCGAAGTGTAAGGCGAAGCATGATGGGAAGAGGGAGGACCGACGTGTCACCGAGACCGAATGTGTGGCGCTCTGGGATGCTTTCCAGGATGCTAAACCGGCGTTTGCAGTGAACACGGTGATGGGCCTACAGCTGGGAGAGAAGGTGTGGCTTCGGCCGAAACGAGGTACTTTCCGTGTTGTTGTGCGCGACCATGAGGGCAGGATTCGCGCTGCTATGGCCAAGAAAACACAGCCAACGTCCAACTCCATGGTGGTAGAGGTCATGGCTGTGATCTTTGGGATCATCCTTTGTGTCGAAGAAGACTTGGCCCCCTTTACCATCTTCACCGACTCAATGCTTGCGGCACGGATTATGGATGGACCGGAAGAAGATCGGGCATTCCTTCCCCAGGATTTTCAAGACATTCTTACGGCAGCGAGATATGAGTGCTTATTGGGAGTCTTCCACATGTATCGAACGGCTAATCTTGCCACACATAGACTAGCGCAGGCTGCGCGTGATGTTGTTGGTAGCATGGTTTGGACAAGTGATTACCCTCCTTGGTTGGAGGACATTGTACGTTTTGACGTTGAGTAATAAAATTACTTGTCTTTCGCCTAAAAAAAATAGAATTACTTAAAATTAGTGTGGCCGGACTCCGGAGTGCGGCCCTTCTAGAGGCACACTTCAATGCATTCATCCTCACTAAAATTTAATTATGATTATTATTTTTATAAATACTAATAATTTGTTTTTTTTTAAACAATACTAATAATTTGTTTTTTTTTTTATGGAAATACTAATAATTTGTTAGGAGACATAGTTGTGCCTCTGCCTCTTATATTTATGCAAATAAAGTAAGAGGTGCTTAAAATTTATACATGCAAGTTAAGTAAAAGGTGCGATGATTTGCCATTTCTCAGTAAAAGTATATACGTATAACTTTCACATCAGCACACTCCGTCCCAATAGTAATATCCTATTTTTTTAATAGGATGTCCCAATATAAATGTTTTATTTTTTTGGTAATATATTCTTCATCTATATTTAATATATAAATAATTTTTATAAACACACTTTATTTACTTTTTACATATTTCTTAATCTTCGCGTTAAAAAATTACGAGACACTATTAATAGAACGGAGAGAGTATTTTACATATTTCTTAATCTTCGCGTTAAAAAATTACGAGACACTATTAATAGAACGGAGAGAGTATAATTTATGCAAGGCAAGTAATTAAAAGGTGCGATGATTTGGTATCTCCGAATAAAAGTAAACTATTTTGAAGTTAGTGAAAGCATAGAGTTCAGTGAATATAACCAAAATATACTAACCGATCAATTCAAGAATATTAAATGTATAGTGACATGTTTGTTATTTAATTTAATAGAGTATTATTTTATGTCGAAAAGTTCTTTTATGTTAAATGCCCAATCCTTTCGACTATAATGTATCTTCAGTTGCTTAGTCACGTTAGGTTTTGATAAAATTATTTTGACCGTTTCATGTTATTATTTAATTTAGAGTTCCTGATTGACTATTTCCACTTTCTAGTTGATGGGAAAGTGTAAATATAATGTTATAAATCACTATCTAATAGATTGATTCATCAAATCCATTCTACTTTAATAACAACTTTAGGTTGAATATCTAATTATAATTAAGCTTCTACTATGAGGTAACATTTGACATTTTCCGCTAACGGAATTGAGATTTTATCATTTTTTATTTCCTAGTCATGAATTATATTCCATCATGAATTTATCAAATAAAAAACAAACACATTATTGAAATGAAGGAAAAGTAAAACAAAAAGCAAAAGATATTGATATATTGAAATGATATTGATCAATTCCATCATCAATATATATATATATATATAGGGGAAGGCTAAAATAAGAACGCTTCTTAAAATATAAATTAGGAACCATTTTCAGCCCTTAGATCATCAAGATCTACGATTGATTCATCATCTTGTTGGATAAATTCATGGTCCTGAGTTCGAATCCCAAAGGTAGCAAAAAATTATTTTTCGCAATTCATGCCTTTATACAGTTTATTCATGCGTGTTATACATAAAATTCATGCATTTTTGCTGGTTCGTAATTCTTAAAATAAGGGTGGTATATATATATATATATATATATATATATAGGGTGTGGTTCTAGAGAGAACTACATTATTTGTGAGAACGGGAGAACCATCAAATCTAATGCATTCACTGTTAAAATTAATGCATTCGCTGTTAAAATTAATGCACTAAAAAAAATTAAAAAAAATGCTCCCTTCAGGATTCGAACCCAGGTTCTATATTCATCCAACAAGATGATGCATTCACCGTAGATCTTGATGATCGAATGGCTGAAAATGGTTCTCCGTTCTTTTTTTATTTATGGTTCTTTCTTGAACCTCTCCCTATATATATATATATATATATATATATATATATAAACAAACACATTATTGAAATGAAAAAGCAAAAGATATCAATTTATTGAATTGATATTGATCAATTCCATCATCAATATATATATATATATATATATATATATATATATATATATATATATATAGGGGGCCGCTCCAATGAGACCCCCTAATTTTAGTGAGATCTAAGGCACGATCTGGTGCGTTTATTTTATCAATCTTATGGTTGATATTGTATCTGAAGGGTGATTTTTTTCGCAGGGTTCGAATCCTGGAGGGAGCATAATATTTTAAATTTGGTTATTCATCAGTATATACTACATTGTTCATCAGTATATACGACCTTGTTCATCAGTATATATGTCTTATTCATTACGAATTTTTAAAATTTTATTTTTCATCAGTATATACATCTTGTTCATTAGATATGCGTTTTGTTCATTAGTATTATATGTCTTATTCATTGTACTCATGTTACACGAAAAATAGAGGGTCTTACTGGAGCACGCCCCTATATATATATATATATATATATATATATAGAGCGTGGTTCTATATAGAACTACATTATTTGTGAGAACGTGAGAACCATCAAATCTAATGCATTCACTGTAAAAATTAATGCATTCGTTGTTAAAATTAATGCACTAAAAAAAAATTGCTCCCTTCAGGATTCGAACCCAGGATCTGCATTCATCCAACAAGATGATACATCCACCGTAGATCTTGATAATCGAATGGTTGAAAATGATTCTCCGTTCTTTTTTTATTTATGGTTCTTTCTTGAACCTCTCCCTATATATATATATATATATATATATATTACTCCATGAGCAATTTATCAAATAAAAAAGAAACACATTATTGAAATGAAGGAAAAAGCAAAAAAAAGGAGGCAAAATGAGTCGTGATCGATATTCGTAATCGTGGCCCTGGAGTGACGTCATCGGATACGTCAGCAAAAGATTCTCGCCAGTGTAGGTCCGTACAGTTGTATACAATTAGTTTATTTACATTTAAGATAGCGTATGGACCGCGTCAGATACTTGAATGTGGATAGCGACTTTAGGTGGTGCTGGTTACCTTTACTCGGCTGAGAAAACTAAAAGCGCTATTGGTTGTTGACGTGTGTTATTATTTCTCGACCAGGTCTTCAATTGCACACAATTCACTTCAATTCCTACCTATGTATCTCAAATACAATATTTTTTGTTCCATTTGTGTTCGGTTCAATTATAGTGCCCTTCATTTTATGAAAAAAGCTAGAGAGACATAATATAGGAGTATTATAATACTCGAAGTTAATAGAAGAGTTAATTTCTATCAATACAAATATTTTTTATATAATAAGAACGTGTTTTTATTTTATGAATTCGTAACATCTACGTTAATTGTTTAACATTTTGCAGTTATATTAATTTATGTTATCTTTATCTCATTTCCTACTTTTAGTTCATTTGTAATGCCGAGTTTGAATCAATCTTCTAGCTCAAACATGACTATGAACTTTTATTAATAAAAATTAATTTATTTTTGTAGAAGATGAAACAATTTTTTTAAAATAACATATCAAGGTACGTAGTTCTTAATGTGCTTTCAATTGAAATAGAATAATTATTTATTAGCAAGTAATTGAGCCTTAATTAAGTGTTGTTTCTTTTCATTAATTAAATATGATCGTCACATTAACTTTGATGCCACGTGTATTATTATTATTATATACGCGAACATGTGTACGTTACGTGAAAAGTGTATAGTTTTCATTAGGTATGCTTTGTGCCCACAAAATTAACAGTTATGAATAAAATTAATCCTTATAAATAAAAATGACGAATTATAAATAATTATGCTTATATATCCCATAGTTGACAGCTATTAACCTATGGAAGTTTCTGCAGAAATTTCCCTCCGAGTAGCCAAAATTTGGTTATCTTAGCAAAACTATTTAATTTGAGGCCTATATGTTAGTACACATGGTAGTAACTTAAGGTACATGAATATATGTTGTGTGCCAAAAGAGGCACGTGGAATAAATAATTAATACAGAAGAAAAAGGTTTACACTGCGCGTATTATCATTTACATTTTTTCCACGACTAATAAGATAAATAGACCCCATTTTTCAATAAGCTATTATCATCATTGGCCAATCTAGTAACCTTCTTCAAAGCAAAGAAAATTGAGGACATTACTACGTAATTTACGACATCGTCGATACATTGTGACACGCACTAAATTATATAAATATTTAGTTTTAAACAATATTTAAAATATATATATTGTGATGACGTTTTACACGTGGTTTTGTTAAATAAAACAAAACATGTACTAGCTAAAAAACGATTGCAGTTAATTAGTAGCTAAAGTCAATATATTCAATTGATTCACTCGAATACTGAATTCTTTCCTTTGAAGCAAACGAATCAAATTGAATCCACTTTTCCTAGAAATTATCGCTCAGGCAATAAAAATAGTAATAAAATTGAGTGAATTATAAATAATTTATGTGTGAATGATCTAATATAAGTCCGGCAAACACATGTGCTAATATAATTGATGTGGACTGTTCATACTTCACATAATTTAAATTCCAAGAAAAATCATCGAATTTACATCTTGCAAGCTAGGACAAATTTTGTATTATCCTATATATGTTTGTAGATTAGATATATATATTTATTCTCTGCCATTTTAATTTTCTCACATGTGAGCAATATATTGATCCTATGTGCATATCTATATATAAAGAAGGTGTAAGGATCGACAGTTTTGATTCAAATGTATATTATTTTTAATTATGTATAGAGACGGCTGAGTTGGGGGTTAAGCTCGCACTGAGACTATATTTATTACTACCAATTATCTTATCTAAACCATCTGACCATCTTTCTCATTCACAACATTAATATTCATGATCACAATTCAATCACCTCTATTTTTTTATAATTTATATATCAATGTAATCACTTAAAAAACCTAGCCATAACATTATATATAACTATGTTTTTTTTTAATCATAATAATTTTAGCAATTTTAAATACAAACTGAAACATAAGAAAAAAAAATTGTTGCATCGATCCATTGAAAAATAGAGAAAAAAATAATAGATATGTACAGAAAAAATGAGATAATTTCAAGGTATATTGAAATATAATAAGATTGGTCTTTAATTTGTATTATAAATTTTGTTATTTTACATTATTTTTTAAATATTTTACATAATCCCTTACCGCTTGACCAACACACGCACCCCGAGTCTATTTTTTAAGTACCGAATGACTGGTGTTGGCAATGATAAAAGCGAGGCTGGAAACAAAGATGGTATGATTTTAAGGTAGATGCTACAAAGGTAAAAAGCTCACAAAGATACAGCTTCAATTAAAGGCATGAAGCTAATCTCAATATGAATGTCTAATTCGCTTTGGGACTGATTCATCCACATAAACACATACATATATATATATATATAAGTGATGTATATATATACATATGCAGTTGTAAAGAAAGAATGAAAATGAAGATCTAGTGATGGATCTAGCTAAGACAAGGAGACATTAAGGTTGGTGTTAGATGGCGATCTCTCCTCCTGCAAGTAATCCAGCGCGTTCACTATGTCTGCGATGCTCGGCCGATTGTTCGCCTGCTCTTGAAGACACATTGCCGTCACAACGATGGCGTGCTGCACGCTCTTCGCCGAGTACCGCCCTTCTAGTAGAGGATCCACCATCTCTATGAACCTTTTCCGATCCTTTAGAAATGGCCGCGACTGTACAAACACTTGTGTCAGATAAGGTTGTCTCGTAAAATAACAAAATTTTCAAAAAAATATATGGTTTAGGGGTGCTGGAGCCCCCCTGCCCTTGATCCGAAAACTCACCCATACGACAAGATTTTGCTCTCCCGGTTTCTTGCTGAAGTCCATGGCCTTGCGGCCGGTGATGAGCTCGAGCAGCACGACTCCGAAGCTGTAGATGTCGGATTTCAAGGTGAGCTTGCCGCTCATGGCGTATTCCGGGGCGCAGTAGCCGTAGGTTCCCATGACTCGCGTGGAGACGTGGGTGTTGTCGCCCACCGGCCCCAGCTTGGCCAGCCCGAAATCGGACAGCTTCACGTTGAAGTCGCTGTCCAATAATATGTTCGACGATTTCAGATCGCGGTATATCACCGGTGGATTTGCCTGGCAATGGAGGTATTCGAGCCCACGAGCCGCCCCAACCGCAATCTTCAACCTCGTCGCCCAACTCAGTGGCTCTTGATCCGCCTCTAGATCTAACAACCACAACTTTGGAGAATTAGCCTTGATAGATTAAAATAGTAAGGTTAATCCCTTGTTTACTTTGGAATATCTTAAGGCCCTTAATTATTTCTATCATTTAAGCTAGTCCCATCGAAAGGGTGGAATCAGAGAAATCCTACCTTGAGCATAAAAATACTCAATCATGCATTTTATCAATCATGCAAAATAAACGTCCCCTACATAGTAAAATGCATGGTCTTTATCGAGACATTTCAAAGGCAAAGATAAAAGATGATGTATGACATTGGCATACCAAAGAGATGATTCTCGAGGCTGCCTCTGGACATGAACTCATAAACCAAGAGCCTTTGTTGAGCGTGAGTGCAGTAACCGATGAGATTCACAAGGTTGGGATGGTGCAGCAAACTCAGCATCAACACCTCCACCACAAATTCTTGGTGCCCTTGAAGCCCCTCGAGATTCAGTTGCTTCACAGCAACCACCTACAATTCATCAACAACAAAAATTGAGATCTTGATCATTGATCCGACGAAATTAAAAACGGGGCCTGCCTACGTACCGTGCCACAGTCGAGCCGGCCCTTGTACACGTTGCCAAACCCGCCTTCCCCGATCATGTTGGCATCCTTGAAATTCTGGGTAGCGGCCGCGAGTTCCTTGAACGTGAAGCTCCGGGCCATGTTTCCCTTCTTCGAAATGCCTTTCTCTCTCCCTCGCCCTCGCCCCTCGCCCTCTTCGTCTTCAAGAATTCAAGACAATCACAACACACATAAGAGATTATATATAGGCTTCATTTCATTACTTATGATTTCTTACCTTCTTCAACCTTGACACTTCCCTTTCCCTTTGCATCAACTGCACATCAAGAAACAAAACACAAGGGATTGCGGATCAAATTAACATCGAAAATAAATTAAGCAAGAAACTTAATTACCTAATTTTTCGATGGATTTTAGGTTTATATCTTCATCATAGTCTAGTACATCCTCACGCCTAAAGCTTACGCAAGGAAAGCAACTCATCTCCTTCTCGAGAAGATTGATCGTCCAAGAATTTTTGCAGCCACCAACTTAGCCTCCCAAAGCGAATTCCATTTTCATCGAAACGTGAAATTCTAGCGAATCATTCCTTACATGAGTGAAGAAGAAAGAATTTGGAAGAACAAGTAGTGTTTTGGAGAGAGAAGTTTATATTCTCTCTCTTCTTTCACAACTCCGGACAACCCTTTTCCTAAGTAATGAAAAGAACCACATTTTACACATATCCTCATAAGCAAAACACAACCAGAGAATTTATATACTAAAAATAGTGATCCATGCAAAGGAAAAAAAATCAGGTATTTCACATCTCAATCGTAACACAACAAACTTTCAAACATAACCCAAATATATCCCCAGAATTTCAGGACCCCTTTTTTCTCTTCTTCATGATACTATATTTAGCTCGAAATTCGTCTCCTACAAAGAGATTCCCTATAATACCTCCATCTTTAACGGTACTACCTGCCCATTTTATTGCATATCATTTTCCATCTACTTATTAAGTTATTATTACATTGGTGCATCATATTCATGTCTCCTTTTTGGACTTCATTAATGTATGAAATTAGGTTCTGATCACAGTTCCTAGTTAAGTAATCCCAGAAATTTCATAAAGTATCTGGATCCAATAAATGAGCTTACAATCATACTTTGTAAATAATGGGGTAGCATCTCATGTAAATATTGTTACACTGTTGATTCATATCTAAATGCAGAAACCTATCTATGTAATCCAATCTACTCAAACAACCTAAAAGCTTGCTAGCTAGCTCCCGACGTCTCTGTAGCTCGGTCGTCTCCCCCGGTCACGGTCATTGTCGAAGTCACAAATGTTAAAACAGTGTTTAATTCTGCCTAAAGAATTAGATACACGATCGATCTATACAAGCTTTCTGATGAACTCTGTCGTCGTCGACCTGCAGCCCTTGATTGCAAGCCTGTGTTTATTTTCCTCACTGACAATGCCGAAAGAACTGCAGCAGCCTACTAAAAATGGATAAATCAGTAGTATTCAGAGCTGTAATGCCAGATCCGGCTGTTGCGGTGAACCAATTTGCAGGCTTGGACCAGGTGAGCCGGCCGGGACTCTTACATTCAGGTCCGGTGGAACTGCAAGGTTATATCTTTGCTGCTGCGCCGGCAGCCCCTGCCATGGAGATTTCGCAGGAGTACGCGTCTCAGCTTCTCCAACGGATTTAACTTGCGCCGTTTGATATCCAGGGGGTAGAACGCTGCTGCCGCCTTCTGGCAACTTAGCTTGCTCGATCGCTGAAGAATGGTTTGATGAACGGTCATTTGGGGATGCTATTTCCACCTTTGGAGATGGAGAAGAGAATCCTTCTGCAACTGGATGTTGCGGCGTCGCTGCTCTTGCAGATGAACCACCGTACCCAAACATTCCAGTAAAACCATTTCTGTGGGAGTTGTGCATGTGATTTTGCTGGGGTGGCAATTGTGTTCTCCAAGAAGACGCATCACCTTGACCGGCTACCTCGTTCTGGTTGTTGAGTTTTTTAACAGCTTCAACCATAGCTTCACAGGGCCCAGTGGCCCCGACAGAAGAAGTTCGGGGTGTAACAAGTTTGCTTGAACTAAAATCCCCAACAAACGATTTCTGCTTCTCGATTGAGGTAGGCAATGGCTGAGGAGGTGCTCCGTTATCACCCACCCAGCCAGGACCATATTGTACCCCTGCAGGTAAGACGGCCTCTATCTTCTTCGATGCCATTTTCCAAGCTGCAGGGCCGAGATTTGCAGCATACCTTGCCAGGCTTCTAGCATAAGCAAGCGCTTCTTGAAGACCCACCTACAAGAGGGGAACGAACAGAAGGCAAGTCAGGTACTTGAAATGAAGCACACATACAACAGAACAAATTTCAGAATTCCTGAAAGAAGAAAAAATACCGGCACAAGTCGCTTCATGTTTCCATTTGAATGATACAAAATGGGCGAATTGTCGCCTAAAGACATCGAATCAAATTGTCGGTAGGTGTCACGCTTGTTCTCATCCACTGTAAACTGTTTTTTTCCATATTTCATATCAGCCCTTAAAATTGATGCTGCAAGTTGGAAAAGAAGGGGTTAACTCATTGCATGAAAATTTACTACGGGTGGGACTTTGCAAAGCATCCGGACCAATACCTGGAAATTCATTATTCCAATCCGTCGAATACTCGGAGTAGTTTTCACCATTTCTTGAAGAGTAAGGTGACATAAATGGGTCAGAGGACCTGTACCTAAATAATGGTGACGCCTTTCTTAGATTGTAAGAATTAGATCCAGTTGCCTTATCTTCTCCATTAGCAAGAGTTGCACCTGAAGAAAGGTCAGTGCCAACACGATCTACTGGGGACGTCTCAAGAGGTTTCTTCTGGTTCTTACTGCTTGGCGGCCTGCCTCTCCGCACTATCTTCGGTTGGGGTGCACCATCAGCACCTTCATGCTTCAGATTTTTGAAGTCTCTCTTTGCAAGCTCTTGTATGGTTCGTGCCTAATGTTTCCCATTATTCAGATAAAAGGATGACTAAACAAGGAAACAAAACGTAAACCAGTAACAAGGCAAACCTGCCGATAGTAGACTGTATCTGCAGCATTATATTGCATGGCATTTGAACATATCAAATCTACATCAGCCTGAAATAATAATAAAAAAAATCGAGTAAAATTCAGTTGCATTTCCATCGTTTTTGCCTCCATTACATAATAGAAGAAACCAAAGCTGAATTGACAAGAATATACTCTTGAACCAAGCTCTAGTAGTGCAAAAAAGATCAAGTGGAAAACAGAAAAATGTGAGCAATAGTATATTATATAAAAATCAATCCAAGATGGCATGCAAAGTCACCATTACTAAGGCGGAATCTCTATACCATCAAAATACTACAACAAGAATACCTATTGAATAAGAAAAAAGCTCACAGATGAAGTCAATGGCGTAATGTGCGTATCCTGGTTAATTCTTGGCTCTCATAGAATCAATTATATTGGTTCTGGAAGCATCTAATGATCATTATGTTCCCAGAAATAGCTGTTCTAGCATGTTAGTAGTCAAGGTTATAGAAGTCACAGAACATTCAAGTAGCAGTAAATCTAGCCTAAGCACAAAGCTTTCAGCTTCCAATTTGCTTTTTTACATAAAAAAGCTATCTCAAAAACCATGGACTTCAGGATCTTGGTAAAGAAAAATAAAATAATGAAAATGATAGATCAATGAAAATTGAGTTCATTAAGATAGCCATTCTGTAAACCTAAGTGATCTTCAACCTACTACACTCTCCAAACTTTTCAACCACCAAAAAAGAAATGAAACGAAAACAAAAGTAAAGCTTTATGAGTTAAAAACTTCTGTTTCTCATCATCAAACCAACCTCCAACTCATCCAAGTTTTTGTAAGCTCCACTCTCAAGTTTCTTCCTCACTGTCCCAAAATCCATTGGATGCTTTATTATGTCAAAATAATCAGGCAGCTGCAAGAAAAATTCTCTAAATCAGCAGAAGAAGAAGAGAATAATCTAGTATAATAAACAATCTGCGATGGTGTCATCACCTCATCGGGATCCACAGGCTCAGAAAACACTCCATATGTGTCCTTCCTGCATCAAGATACATCCAAGAAACTATTGCTGACAACTAGTAGTGGAAAACCCAAAATAAAACAGTCCAAGAACCGAGATAACAAAAAAAAATAAGCATCAACCGAAACTAAAAGAAGAACAGAAGCAAGTACATACTTTTGAAGCCTGTCAAGAATGAATACCAACAACTTTTTTTCAGGTAAAGCAGCAGTGGGACCAGACTCCAATGGTGACCCTGTCCACAAAAATTAAATGAGAATCCAAGTCAAATCAGGAACAAGGATCCCCTACATAATTTTCTCAACTAAAAGAAATTTTATTTATCATTAAAGTTTTATCCTAACTCCTAAAATTATGAGTAAAACCTTGTAGAGGAGTGTCTGTCGCTTTCATCACAATCTCTTTATCCTGCAAACATCAATGCAATTGCAACCCTCATTATTCAAAACCCCACAACTATTCACTCAAAAAATAGCAGGAGTCACACTGAAGCAGTTCGACAATGAATCGGTTAATGAAAAAATAGCATCAGCAGTGCGAGAGGGAAAATTATGCCACAGCCAATTAAAGCCAAAACTGAACTTGTATCAAAACACACTGCTATATAAACAAATGAGAAAATAGGGGTTGCATGCTCCCACGTTGTCAAATAAAAAAATTAATAAAATTCTTTACTTGGATAAGGAATGGTCTTCATAAATAGACTAAAAGTAGATCAAATAGAGCATAAACTAGCATCTAATAATACATAGGAAGTAGTAAATGATTCATATATGTAAGTTTTATTCACAGTAAATTATAAAGAAACTACAGTAACGTAAAGAAATCATGTAAAAATCACAAATTTACAAGGAAACTGAATCATTAATCTGTACTGTTGCGACATAAACTTGACTGAGTCAAAACACAACATCCACTTCAGATCTTCAGAAGCCACGGCACAGAAAAGGAAAAGTAAAACAATTAATTTTTTGAGCGGGAAATCCCAAAAGCCCCATCAAATCAAAACCCACATTTTAAAAACCCCCTGATATTCCGGAGCCAAAATATTCCCAAAATAGAAACTTTAGCTTCGCATTATTCACAAAAAAAATTGAAAATTTATGCAAGCAAAAGCAAATCAAATATGTCAGTAAAGCCTCCAGACGAACAACGCCAAATCCCGTGCAATTTCCGAAAAATCTAACAAATTCAGCAGCAAATCCAAACCTGATCCAAACCCCCATCGTCAGATCCGCCATCATCGCCAATTATCTTGCGCTTCTTCGCTGGGCCCTCCCGATCCTCATCCTCAGGGTCCGAATCATAGTCCGACCCGGACTCAGAACCCGAATCGGAATCGTGGGAATGCCGCCCGCTTTGCTGGAGCTGCTGTTGATTCTTCTCATCAGCCTTAGTCTTCTCATCCGATTGGGGCAGGCGAACGACGAGTTTGACCTTCTTCTCCTTGCGCTCGTCTTCGTCGTCATCGAAGTCCGGCCGCGGCGGAGAATTAAGGTGATTAGGGTTCCGGCGGGTGGATCGTCGGCTTGCGGAATTGGAAAGAGGGGCTTTGGGTGGGGTTGAGAGGGGAGGGGGGTTCTTCAAAGGACGGCCTTTCTTCTTCTTTCTCTTCATCTCCGTTGTTGCTGCTGCCGCAGTTGGTACCTTACCCATTGTCTTTGGGTTTTGGAGTGAGAGAGGAGAGAGACAGAGAGAGCGAGAGAGCCTTTTCCTTTTTTTTTTCTTTTCCTCCGCTGCTTTTTGATATCAATGAGTAAAATTTAACTACTCCCAAACGACGTCGTTCTATTCGTTTCTTTCTTCTTCCTTTTTTTCTTTTTTTTTTCCCTCTTTTGTTGCCCTTTTCGTGACATTCCTATATGTAATGGAGTATTTGGAATTTCTATTTACAAATTGGATATTGAAGATTACTTTGTATCGAAATACTACTATTTATGTTTATTAATTTGTATAACGACAAATACATAATAATACTAGTTATGTTTATTAATTTGTATAACGAATTGTATTTATGTAAAATTGGTTGTCACTTTTCGTTTTAAGTTATCGTTGATTCCGTTGCAAATTTTCTAAATCTGTCCATGTAAAAAAATAGTTTCAATTCAAACAAAATAGAGTTCCACATGTACTATCCTTTTTCTTTTTGTAATTGAAAAATTAATTATACAGATCTATTTAAACATGAAACTTACCTCAAATATTTAGTCACCCTGCTACTCAACCAACACATACATATTAATATCCTTTTTTCTTATACGTCACAAAGTTAATGAACTTTCACTAAATCATTCCCAATGCAAAACTCACCTAACATGTACAGTGACATATATTGCATATGAAAAAAGATATTTATCACAATCTTCAAGGAAATCTACTTGTTGTATAATAAATCACACTCTCTCCGTCGACCTTAAGAGTATTTATTTAAAGTGACACGAATATTAAGAAATTAATTAAATAGGTGAATAAAATAAAAACTCGCTTTTGATGAGGAGTAATATTTATTTTGAATTATTTATCATTTATTATTATTTTATGTCAATTAATCTGGTTATTGTTAAAGACTAATAATTAATTGGGGTATTGGCCTATAAATACTCGAATTTTTATCATTTTCTAGATTTGCACCCCAACTTTAAAATCAGCCTATAAGTACCCGAACTTTGTATTCTTTCTGATTTTGTACCCGACGAATTTTTACCCTCAAATCGTTGATGAGATAATAACCAGATTGAGAGGGAAGTTTGAAGTTCATAACGAAATAGATAAGTTTGTTGTCAATGTGGGATTTAGAACATGTAATTGTAGATTTGGAATGTCAATCTGGCTACCATGTTAGCAACGATTTGGGGGTTAAAATTCATTGGGTGCAAAATAAAAAAGAATACAAAGTTTGGGTATTTATAGGCTGATTTTAAAGTTGAGGTACAAAACCAGAAAATGGTAAAAGTTCGAGTATTTACATGCCAATACCCCTAATTAATACAATGTTGGACATAACCAAAATACAGGGTCATGTTAAGAAAGTTCGAGCCCAATCCAATATCGAAAGGGAAGTTCCAGCGCAGATTAAAGATGATCTGGTGCAGTATGAGGAAAAAGATCTGGCGTAATTCAAGCACGCGGTTCCTAGAAGTCAGCGTACATGGCTTCCAAAAGTCAGTGCTTGTCTAATTTCGGAGAAAGCACCTGACAAAAGCTGCAAATTAGTTACTAGTGGGATGTTTAACGATAGTGATAGGAAAATTAGTTGTCGTATGAAGAGTATGTGAATCATATTAGATTCACTATTTTATCCTTCTTGTATTTCTCTTATAAATAGTTAGCTCACCTCGTTTGTAAAGGATACGCTATATTGAATACAAAAACATTTTCTCTGCTATTTTGTTCGGAAGTACTTAAAGAGTTCATCGATTCGCCTGTAATTCGTTCGATTCAGGTTATTAAATCATGATGTTCAGTTACTATTGGTTTAGATGTTGATAGTTGCTATATCAACTTTTATTATAAAAACATCTCGAGGAGCTCTAAGGATCCTCACTTAAAAGCCTCCACTCCACAACAATGAACTTTAATTTTTTCATGTCCATTTCATTTCATTTTATCTCTTCAATTTTAAAATTCAATATTTTATTAAAATTAAAAGTAAAATTGCCACATTATATTAATTAAAATAATATACAATAACTAAAATGAAATTGTAATAATTAAAAAATATTACAATAATTAAAAAATTGCATCAATTCTCGAAGCTTCATGACTTTCTCGAGCAGTGAATTGTGCACTGCTGATTGTCGTGCATTCATTTTCGAGGTGTTCGTGTTGAGAATTTCTAAATCCAAAGCTTCCTATTTTAAGTTGAGAGCTTCTCATTGAGTGTTGCTGAAGAACTTGATGCATTTTGCGATGTGGTCCATTGTGTCGTAGTATTTCACTTTTTCTCTGCCCGTCGAGGATTCCACATTCGTGCCCTTCCCTTCGTCTCGCTTTGCCGCTTTCTGACCTTGAAGTCTTGTCGTTATGCTCAGCTCCGAGGATGTCGTTGTGTGTATGCCCCATTCGGTACCTTCGAGCACTTCAACGAGTGGAAAAATACAGTACAAAACACGGAACCTCGGCGCAACTTTCTTGTTTCAGTCATATATCCCTTGTGTGAATTTCGATTTGCATCCCGTTTATGCTCAAGAACTTGTACTAAAATGATCTAAATTTTTCATTCAGGCCATTTTTCTAAATTCAACTTCAATATTTCTGTAAATTTCATCAAAGTACGACCAAGTATCACATTTCGCAATATATATAAAGCAAGTTATGCACAAAACAATCATCAAACACTCAATTTTCTACAAAATTGACATCTTAAAAAACCTTAAAACCCATATAAAAGTGAGTGTTATCAAGGGTACACTTACCAAAAAAAGAAATTGGTACTCATTTGCTGGACGGATAAGAAACAAAATATGGATACTTATTTGGTAAATGTTGGAATAAATAACTTATTTAATGCCATAATTATTTTGGTAATTAATAGAATTAAATGATATTTTTGGAATCTATAGATTAATTTGGTATATTCACTTGTTCAAATCAATTAAGAATTGAATGAGTAATTAATGCCCAAAGATAGTGATTTGTAAAAGAAAATGTGGTGTGCTATCCCACATTGGAAAAACTAGGAAGTTGTAAGCTATTTATAAAGTGCTCTCTACCATAAAGGAACAATCAACTGTGCTCCTCTATGGTGGACCTTATGGTGCACCAAAGTGGGTTTTGACTTAGCCTTTTAAGGCTAAAACTCAAATTCCGAGTTCGAGGCCGAACACGTCGCACTTGTCGCAATGGGCGCTTTGTAGGAGCACTTCGCGTTGTCGTGAGGATCATTGAGGAGCCTTTAGTTTTGATAAATGAAACGGTGGCTCGGGTGACGTGGCAGTGACGTGGAATAGGTGGTTCAGTGACGTGGCGGATTATATCGACACGTGGCACCTGTGTGGCGGATAAGGAATCCGGGTGGAAGGGCGATGCTGACGTGACAACGGTTCGATAAGGCCGGGTGAGGTGCCGTATCAAGCCGTTCGATCGGATAACGATATTATACTTTCATCAAACAAGTGTTGATTTAATACAAAACTTTGTGTGAGAGTGTCAGAGTCAAAATTTAAAAAACTGATCAAAATCCATGATAAGGGTTGAGAATCAAACTAAAAACTTATATCCAATAACATCGGTTATATTTGAATTTAAATCCTTATTCATCTCACGATTTTTAATCTGTAAATCGATCCCACGCACAAGACTATTCACAATTCAATATGGTATTAATTCCTCTATATGGCTTGTCGCTAGGCCTTCAACCACTTTGTAGTTTCCATATTCAGAGGGCCCAAAAAGAAAGGACTTGGGCCCAAAATTTGTCAATGGGCTTCATTAATTTTGTCTAAATGTGAGAAAATTTGTCAAGCTTCGTTGTTGCGGGTGAAGGTGAGGAGTACTGAGGGGGGTCAGTATCACAGCCAATAATGAGTCGTGATCGCCGGCGAGATGGAGAGAGGCGATATTGGGAGAGAGGAGTATGATGAGACGGCGCGCGTCAAGAGAAAAAAAGAAGAAGACCACGAATTGGATATCATATATGCATATCAACTATAAAGATATGTATTATTAATAATAAAGGAAATTAATAAAAAGTAGAATAAAAAGATAAGGAATTAAATTAAAATGGAACAAAGATTGGTGCTTAAGATAGTCGCTCAAAAGAGCGCTCAACACATCAAATCTGTCTATATATATAATTTGAACCGGACATTTTTTTATTTTTTATCCAGACATATTTTTAATTCAAAACCCCAATTGTGTAAATACTTGCGGTTCTCCTTTATATCTCAAATAGTAAGCTAAACAATAAACAAATAACATAAGAAATAAAATTGAGATTATCCCAATAATGCTATTGTATAAAATAGTAGGATTTGTGCTTTTAAAGGTCCTAAATGACTTGAGGTAAATGATCAAAAAGGAAAATAACTAGAGATAGTAAAAGTTGTGTTATATGATTGAATTTCAAGAAAAAAACTTTTACTACTAGCGTATTGCATATGGGAAAATCAAAAGGAGAAAAATATCAATAGTTTAAAGCTAGAGATCAAATATATTATTGATTAAATCGTGACCATTAGGGTGTGTTTGATATAAAAATGAGATAAAGGGTGATAAATAAAACTTAGATAAATAATACCTAGATAAATAATATCAGGGGGGAGGAGATATTAAATTTCTTAGTGAAACAGTAGATTTGTTGTTATTTGTTGCGGGCCTTCTCACAATTGCGGGCTTCTCTTGTAATTGAAATATTGCATCAAACATAATATTAAGTGAGTTAAATAAGTAATATAGGGCTTATGGCCCCTATCAAACACGGCCTTAGTTTTTTGACTTGGGGGATCGTGACCATTAGTTATTTATTGATTAAGGAAGTAGATTAATTCCACATTCTTATGGTAAAGATTATTTTTTATTTTAACCCAACTATTATTTACTCTGAACATCATAAATATTTAAGTTACTTTTTAATTTGCAAGTCTAATTATAGACAAACCCAAAAACAACAATTTGTTATGTTTGTATTTCTGTCATCGTGAAAGAAAAAAAAAATACTCACTCTGTTTCACTTAAAGTTTTTTTTTTTAATTGTCTACTTTAAATGTTTTATTTCCCTTTATAAAAAAAATTAAAAGTGTGAAAAAATAAAAATCTTTAGAATTTACATCATCTTTTCAACTCTACACCATACCATTTAATAATCTAATTAACTTAATTATTTCTAAATAATTGTGTCCAAAAGAAATAAGACACTTGGTGACATGTGCAATGCCCTGCATGAACATGTTAAGTGTGTGTGTGTTTGGTGCTCATGCTTGTGATGATTGTGAGAGAGTTAGCATAATTACAGCTCCCAAGTAACATAATTCAAGTTGCAATTCAAGCCCTAGCACATATGCAGAAGGTGTGCAGCTTCGTGTACTTAGTCAATTCATAATCCAGCCCTAGGCACATATGCAGAAGGTGTGCAGCTTCCAAGACATAATTACTATTGCATAAATCCCAGCACAGATAATATAAGTCATGGTTTTGCCCAAGTAAAGAAATAGAATATTTCCCAAATCCGCTCGTAAGCCGCGAACATAATCCAGCCCTAGGCACATATGCAGAAGCGCTCGTAAGCCGCGAAAGTTGGTTGTGCCACCCGGGCCTTCCATGCTCCGCGCAGAGGGAGGGAAGCGCTCGTAAGCCGCGAAAGTTGGTTGTGCCACCCGGGCCTTCCATGCTCCGCGCAGAGGGAGGGAAGCGCTCGTAAGCCGCGAAAGTTGGTTGTGCCACCCGGGCCTTCCATGCTCCGCGCAGAGGGAGGGAAGCGCTCGTAAGCCGCGAAAGTTGGTTGCACCCCTCGGGTCCTCCATGCTCCGCGCAGAGGGTTACTATTTAATCGTAAGCCGCGAAAGTTGGTTGCACCCCCCGGGTCCTCCATGCTCCGCGCAGAGGGTTACTATTTAATCGTAAGCCGCGAAAGTTGGTTGCACCCCCCGGGTCCTCCATGCTCCGCGCAGAGGGTTACTATTTAATCGTAAGCCGTGAAAGTTGGTTGCACCCCCGGGTCCTCCATGCTCCGCGCAGATGGTTACTATTTAATCGTAAGCCGCGAAAGTTAGTTGCACCCCCCGGGTCCTCCATGCTCCGCGCAGAGGGTTACTATTTAATCGTAAGCCGCGAAAGTTGGTTGCACCCCCGGGTCTTCCATGCTCCGCGCAGAGTGCTCAAAGCTTGGATGGGAAACAGCAAAGGAGGGAAGCAGCAAAGGAATGCATACAAAGGAGGGAAGCAGCTGAGGAATGCTCCGCCATGATTTCACTGCTCTGCCGTGATTTCACTGCTCTACCGTGATTTCACTGCTCTGCCGTGATTTCACTGCTCTACCGTGATCTCACTGCTCTGCCGTGATTTCACTGCTCTACCGTGATTTCACTGCTCTACCGTGATCCCAATGCTCTGCCGCCATCCGTGATCCCAATGCTCTGCCACCGTCCGTGATCCCAATGCTCTGCCGCCGTCCGTGATCCCAATGCTCTGCCACCGTCCGTGATCCCAATGCTCTGCCGCCGTCCGTGATCCCAATGCTCTGCCACCGTCCGTGACCCCAATGCTCTGCCGCCGTCCGTGACCCCAATGCTCTGCCGTCGTCCGTGACCCCAATGCTCTGCCGTGACTTCAATGCTCTGGCAGGATTTCAATACTCTGCCGCATTTCTCTGCTCTGAGGGACATTTCTCTGCTCTGAAAGGGCATTTCTCTGCTCTGACCGGGCTGCTCTGAGGGACATTTCTCTGCTCTGAAAGGGCATTTCTCTGCCCTGACCGGGCTGCTCTGAGGGACATTTCTCTGCTCTGAAAGGGCATTTCTCTGCTCTGACCGGGCTGCTCTGAGGGACATTTCTCTGCTCTGAAAGGGCATTTCTCTGCTCTGACCGGGCTGATCTGATAGGCATTTCTCTGCTTTGACTGGGCTGCTCTGACGAGCATTTCTCTGATCTGATAGGAATTGTTCTGCTCTGAAAGGGCATTTCTCTGCTCTGACTGGGCTGCTCTGAGGGACATTTCTCTGCTCTGAAAGGGCATTTCTCTGCTCTGACCGGGCTGCTCTGAGGGACATTTCTCTGCTCTGAAAGGGCATTTCTCTGCCCTGACCGGGCTGCTCTGAGGGACATTTCTCTGCTCTGAAAGGGCATTTCTCTGCTCTGACCGGGCTGCTCTGAGGGACATTTCTCTGCTCTGAAAGGGCATTTCTCTGCTCTGACCGGGCTGATCTGATAGGCATTTCTCTGCTCTGACCGGGCTGCTCTGACGAGCATTTCTCTGATCTGATAGGAATTTCTCTGCTCTGACCGGGTATTTCTCTGCTCTACTCTACGGGCTACACTGTTTTGCGCCTTTGCTCTATGGGCTGCTTTGATCTATTTTAATCGCTGCTCAGCGAGAAATAAGCCGCCTTTTGGCGTGCTATTGTCATCTATGGGTCTTCTCACGCGCTGGATTTCTTACGCGCTCAACAAGGTATATTGTTCAGACTCGACAAATATTTATGACGGGTTTTCTCACATGATCAGAGTATCATATTTCTCAACTTTGACATGGGTTTTCCTATGTTATTCGGGTATTCTTGCAGCGGTCTTCTGGTTCATCAAACACAAAGCATTTATATTGCTTATCTATGCAAAGTATTCAATATGGGGTATTCTCAGCGCTGGTCTTCTTATGCGCCCAAAGAAATGGAAATTATTTATCTTTGTCAACATTCGATAAACAAGAAGGAAATCTAATTTGGAACTACAATTCCAAAGTCAAGGGGAAAATGGTTATCTCTGCTTTCTTATAATATTAAAACTCTTATGTCTTCATGATTTACAGGGATTAAGGAAAACAGCACAGCGCTGGCTTTAACAATACTTGGCTGGCTGAACACGAAGAATACCCGGTTCAACCAGACCAGGGGGGAGTAGCTGATGAGGACTGAAATATGCACCAGCGCTGTGCACTATATAATGGGAACATTTCTATTTATGCTTATGATTAGTGTTATTATTATTAAGCTAACCAGTGCAGGTTTAATTGAAGATTTGGGATAATAAAAGAAATAATAGAGCTTCCGGGGTAGTCAAGCAAGCATAGGCGATTCAGACCAAGGTCAATGTATTAAAGGGGCTTAAGCCCAGTTATCTTAGTAAATGGGCTTGAGGCCCTAGGGCTTATTGACATGCTTATAAATAGAGACTTAGGAGTGGGTTAGAAGGGGATCATCTCATTATTCATTCATCTTTTGTAAAATGTAATACTCTCTCGATTATAGTGAAAAATCCCCAACACCCCGTGGACGTAGGTCTTCTCGATCGAACCACGTAAATTCGATGTCGTTTACAACTTTCTAGTTTAGGTGTTGGTTTCTCGTTTCACCAACACTTATAATGAGACGGAGGGAATACTCATAATCCCTAAAGAACTATATAATGAAAATGAAGTCAAACGTAGTGTCAAACTAAAAACTGTAAAATGAAAATGAAGTCAAACGTAGCGTCAAATTGTTAATATAAAAATAGATATCAAACCAAGGTTTATTATTTGATTTGAAAATGAAGATTAAAGTAGCTCGGCATCCATCTCATCTACAAAATGAACAAAAAAAGTCTTAATTTCTCCAAACCTCATACGTCACCATCCAAAAAATTTCACTAATTAAAAGACTGTTTCGATTAATTACAAAAGCTACTGCAGTCCTAATTACTATTTCATCACAGTAGCTGCAAAACTTAGGTTATCGAGATCTAATTCAATTATTAAATCTAGCTTACCCAATCTACCATACTACTCCATCTTTTAATTTCTCCAAATTGATGACAATAAGTGTTACAGCTGCCAAAGAGTATAGACCAAAACTTAAATTGTGTGCACTCTCTATCTGTTGAGACGGTGCAAATAACAAAAGCATTTATTATAGCATTCACTTTTACGTCAAAATTAGGATTTAAAAAAATAAAAAAAAAAATAAGAAGATTGGATTTTTATGAAAAAAATCAACAAAAATATTTCACACACCGCACCAGTTAAATAACTTATTCATGTACATTTTAATGCCTTTCGTATATTAGCGGGAAATAATATCAATTCGGTGATATTTTGTGTAAATATTGTTTAAGCAGATCATGGGCGCTTTAATTTTCTAAATCTCAGTAAAAATTTATTTTTCTCTAATTAACATCGGAACGACATTGTTTAGTGTTCATGTGGCACGAGAAAATTCTACGTAATTTTTGTAACGTGTATTTCTACAATGCCTTTCGATGTGATATTTCAATCTTATGATATAGATTAACATACTTTTGTGACACTTTTAATTGATGTGGTATTTCAGTTTAATGATATCAAAAATTATAAGTTAACATACGTGACATTATTTAAATAGTGAGATATATTTTTTTAAAAAATCTATCTATGCAATAATTTGTAGTAAATTATGCAAAGGACAAATGTGACATGGATAAATCAGATATATATAACATGCACAAATTAAACCTATAAAATTGTTAGTGGAGTTTGGACTTGTGCCTTGGGAATTCCCAATATTCAATCATTAGGTACTTATTTCCACATAAATACTCAACCCATTTAAAGGTTTAGTTTATATATCACGTCCCTTCTTTTATTGTTTTATGTAACATGCATGCAGTTTATATGGAATGATCATACCGATTGCGGCACATTGTTATTTCGGAATTTAATAAATTTCATTTCCGTTCAAATTATGAACTGGCCATATTCATAATCAAAACAATCTTTATCCCATCTTGACAACTCATAATATATACATACTACACCTCCTTTCATTCAAATTAAATTCAAAGCTATGAGGGAGGTATAATCAAGTATAATAGATAGGTGGCTAGCATAAGAAGAAGAGATATGGAGTATAAAAGAGACCAACTTCTCAATCTTATCTGTTTCATATTCAAATTAGATTCTTGAATTATTAAGAGCAAAATGTGCATTGCTGTGTTTATGTGGCAAAAACACCCTCTCTACCCTTTCCTTCTCCTCCTCAACAGGGATGAATACCACAATAGGCAAGTTTCCATGCATGCACACTTCCCATTCATTCCCAACAACCATTCTTGACTGCTTTGGTCATTTCATTTGTAGGGCTACGACGCCGGTCGGGTGGTGGGACGGTGGAGAGATCATCGGAGGCAAGGACGAGGTGGCCGGAGGCACATGGCTCGCCTCCTCCAAACAAGGCCGGCTCGCCTTCCTCACCAACGTCTTGGAGCTCCACACCCTCCCCGAGGCTAGAACTAGAGGAGACCTCGTTATCCGTTTCTTGAAGGTACATATGTCTTACACAAGTTTAACTTTTTAATGATATATTTGTAATATTTGGTGGAGCCCAAAACTAGAAGATAGATGGTCATCTGTTTTTATGATTTGGTTGTGGCGGGGCCAGAGCAAGAAGAGTCCAAAGGCGTTTGCGGAGGAGCTGGCGAAGGAGGCTGACCAATACAATGGGTTCAACCTCATTGTGGCCGATCTAGTCTCCAAATGCATGGTGTATATCTCCAATAGGCCTAAAGAGGCCCCTTTCTCCATTCAAGCGGTTCCTCCGGGCATCCACGTCCTCTCCAACGCCATGCTCGACTCCCCCTGGCCTAAGGTCAGACCTCTCAAGATATGCTCTTTTTTATTCTCTAGCTAGGAAAAAATGTGTTATGTTTTAACTAGCATGCATCAAGATCCGTGAGACCATACTGGCCTTTTTTGGAAGCTTAGGCGGAGCGGTTGGAGACGAGCTTCAAGGTGCAAGTTGATGGATATGGAGAGGGCGAGATCCCGGTGAAGGAGATGGTGGAGAAACTGATGAGGGACACCCAGAAAGCTGATGAAAACAAGCTTCCAAACATATGCCCACGCGATTGGGAGCACAATTTGAGCTCCATTTTTGTTGAAGTAGACACTCCATTGGTAATTATGTGATTCAAGATTGTTCAGTATCATCATCATCATCATCATCATCATCATCATCATTAAACTGGTGAATTTTGTAGGGGAAATATGGGACTAGAAGCACGGCTGCATTGACTGTGAGAGCCAGCGGAGAAGCCAGCTTTTATGAGATATATTTGGAAGGAGAAAAATGGAAACAGCACACAATGAATTACTATATCCAGAAACTGTGAGAATTCCATAATTACCACAAAATTAAACAATTTGTATTCTTACTTTTATTTTTATGATTATAGCATATCTTTCCTAATGTCTTCGAGCAAAACTGAAGTGGTAAATTAATGAGCGCTCCGCACACTTCATTTTTATTTGTAACAGCAATACATTGTACTTGCTCATAAATAAAATCAAGTGTACAAACGTACACTTTTTATTTTATTTTATTTTCTCTCTTTTTCTTTTCTAGAGGAATAGGTCACGTACACATTTATAAAACCAAAGTGTGCATGGTGAGAATTCTTGCATAAAATGTTCAACAGAGACGTCACATGACTTTGGTAGAAGTATATAATTTGTAAATTGCATTGCATTTATATATTACCATAAATTAGATTAAAGTCTTAATTAGTTCAAGTACATAAACAGCTCTTATGTAATCAACCACTTTAGCATGAATTCCATAGCCAAAAGTACAGCACTGACTCCAAGCCACCTAAGTGCATAGCTGTCCTTCTATGATTCTATCAATAGAGTAAGAAGTAGTGCCATAATTTACTAGGCCAATTAATAATTACTAGCACTAAAATTTATTGGAATCACACCAAAAACCGATTAAAATATGAGGGTAAAATCTTCAAAATCCCAACAAATGCTAGAATGGCCCATTATTGCCAATTGGGACTTGCAAGGCGAGATATGCATAGTTTCTCATCTTAACTCAAGATCCAAATCCCTCTATACTCCATCGCCATGGCCCATGGTATCACAACTGAAAACTTTGGCACAATAATTTGGCAATTTAAAGAATTTAGCCACTTCAACGACACTCCCTAATTAAGCCACTCCAACCCAATAAAGGAATGAGAGCTAAAGGATTTGGACAAAAGACTCCAACTGAATTCTATGGATCGCATTTCACAAAATGCATATCATAAACTCTTAATTGATAAAAAAACGAATGGTCTAATCATATCAAGAGAAATCCTATAAACACTCTAATCATACAAATCTTAACTGGGATGAAATCCACCATGAAGCAATCATCAACAATAGTAGATAGAAATGGAACAGAATATAAAAAAAAGGACAACAGAGCAACTACTAGGAAAACTAAGCTTCTCATTTAGATCTACCATAATAAGCATACACATAGTCTCAATAGTTAGCCAAAGTAACAAAGTTAATGCCATGTTATAAACTACTAATTCATGTCATTAGATCAAATGGTGGAGTATGGCCGCCTAAGCATATCAAGAAAAACATCCCACGCACACTAACAATCTCAATGTTAGTCTTGTCACAAAGTATTTGTCATCCCACTTCAATCATCATCTTCCTCCTACACCAAATTGAACAAAAATATTCTAGTCAGCATGATTGAAAAATGTAAAATTCTCAATGATTGATAAGAGAACTGAACACTGTTCATATATAGACAACAAACCTCGCCACTGCCTTCCTCATCTTCATCATTTACTTCTGACTTTGACTTGTCAGAATCATCATCAGCACCCCCAGCCTATTAAAACATTCAAAAGACACTTAGTATAATACTGTAGTTGGCCAATGGAACAGACATTTACACAAAGTTGACATAAGCATTCTAGCAACTAGCATAGGCAAATAACAAATAGAATAGACTACAATAATCAATTACCAATTTTCTGTTGTAGGCTTCCATGTTTCGTTCATATCCTTCTTTGCGCTTCTCTGCTTCTGCCACATATGGGGCCTTTTCCTACATCATGTATTATCCCGATACCAGGATAAGTTCAAACAGCCAAAGGATGGGGAATAAAAAAAATATTGACAATCAGACATCAAGCATCTAAAACATATTTACCTCCTCACTCAATGACTTCCACCTATCACCACCAGCTTTACCAACCTAAACACATTGCATTAATTGCATAAGATACTCCATGATCTAAAAAAGAACAGAAGCAAAATAGTGCAAGGCAGAGTTACTAACAGCAGCAACTGATTTGTTGTTAGGATGCTTTTCTTTATATTGCTTCCTAAAGTCTTCCCTGTAATCATATATAGGATCATATAGCAGAATCTCTTATTATCACCAAATAAATTCAAAAACAAATAAATGATAGAAAATATCAAACAGTGGACAATGTAAATACATGAAAACAAAGAAAGCACTTGGAGGCCTTTTTGGCTTGTTCGGGTCCTTTGCAGCTTTCTTCTCCTTCTTTGACATCTTCACACCAAGCCTAACATCATTACCATAACATTATCATTGCTCTGACAAACAAAACCAGGACATTATACAAACTAGGCCAAAATCCCAAATAAAAAAAGATGACCAATCAACATTATTCAAAGTGACGAAACGTAACAATGACTAATCATTAAAAACACCTAACGTGGATAACACACAAGCACACAGGCCATGACTAGCATATGGATAAATTACAACACACAAAGGTAAACAGAATTGGTTTGTTGTTTTAATGTCTAACACAAGATTAAGATCTACATAGTAAAACTAAAAGGAAAAACAGATGACAATTAACAATTAACAAACAACAAAAATACAAAACTAAAAGGAAAAACAGATGACGAGGCTAACAAATCAAAGGCTAGCTCATTCACAGTATGTTTGAAAGTATGTAGTCTGATTTTTTTTTATGAACAAGACAATAGCGCTACAAACACTGATAGTAGACTTGCTCTCAGATCCGCTAGAGTAAAATCACTCTTGTTTGTTTATTCTTAGAGCACGACCATTCAAGCCGTGAATAAAGGAAATCTAGAAGTAACCAATAAACGCTATGCAACTCATCTAAATCTAAGTCCAAACAATTTGAAGAATTACAAACATAATCGATTTTTAGGTTTGTAATCGATTTTTAGAAGTAGATCTCATACTACATATAAATCACCAAAATTAAAAATACTAAAACTAACTACACGCAATAAACAATATCCTAAGCTCGCCGAGTCCGAACCTACGCTACGAAACCAGAGGAATTTTAAGGAAATGAAAAAAAAAAAAAAAAAAAAAACTAAGAAGACGCTCACCTGCTTTCAGACCTCTTCGAATCAGCTCTCGTTTTTCCTCCTTTCATGACGAGCACTTCAACCAAAAGAATAAACTAAGTTAGAAACAAAATGTAAAAGATAGGAAACGGCAAAATTGAAATCGCGAAGGCATAGACTCACCAGAGAAAGCAGAGAGCTAGGGTTAGGGTTTTGCTTTGGCTTTTTTTTGAGGAGAGAAAGAGAAAGCAGAGAGGGAAACAAGGGTGTCGGATTTGAGGAGAAAAGAAGAATTGTGAAGATATTATAAGGGGAGGGGTGAAGTCGGTACTATTGAAGTCCCTCCAAATCGCTTTCGCTCAAATAATGGGAAGGAGGTTTGGGGGTTTAGGCGGGATCTCGAAATTTTCGCCACGTCAGTGTTTTGGGCTTTTATTTGGGCCGACCGCTTCATTTATTTGCTATCATTGTTATTATTTTTGTAATTATCACCATAATAAATGTCGAGATATTTATGGATGGAGGAATCCAATTGCAATGGGAGGGAATTCAAGGATTATCCATATGGTTTTATAAAAAATGGATTATCCTTATTAAATCTTAGGTTAATCAATATCTGCCTTAAATAAAAAATAATTAATTATTGTAGTTGCATTTAGGAATTCGTTCAAATTGGACGACCTCGTGATTAGGGATGTCAATCGAGTCAGCCCACTCGGTTTCGAGCCAGCCCATTCAGTTTCGGGTTATTTTCGGTTCGGGCTAGTCGATTTTTTTATTTTTCGGGCTAAAATTTTTCGACCCTAGCCCTAACCCACTCGGTTTCGAGCTGGCCCGTTCGGGCCCGAAGTTTTACGATTTTTTTATATGTTTTTTTTATATATAAATAATCATATTCTTTTAATAAAAATATGTCGTATTTTTTAAATCAAGACAATTCGCTTTATTTTAGATACAAAAATTAGTACTTTTTAAACATAAGTTTACATAATATCTAACTTTAATTTTGTTTTGATAAAAATTGTATATAGATTTAATATAAATGAATATCTTTCTTTGACTTTTATATCATAGATGTTTGTTATTAACCGTTGAAAACAATCAAAACATATTCTACAAGCATCAAAATATTATTATTGAATTAAAAAGTAAAGTATTAAAGTTTAAAAATCAATTATTAAGAATGTGTTCGGTTAATCGGGCCAACCTACTCGGTTTTCGGGCCAACCCTATCGGGCTCGGGCTATTTTCGGTTCGGGCCATTCGGGCTAATTTTTTTTCGGGCTAAACATTTTCAGCTCTAACCCACCTTTTTTATCGGTCTATTCGGGTCGACCCGTCGGTTTCGGGCTTTTTTGACATCCCTACTCGTGATGTTGTCAATTAGACCATAAATAACAGCAACCATTACAACCACTCAATCATCCAATCTTGTCAATATTTAATTAATTTATCTATTTTCGAAATCATCAATAATCATCCCAACCCAATCACATTTATTTTGAATGACTTATTCATGATCATCCAACCACCCAACCATAACATTAGTATACACTAATTATTTTTATTTTTCAATTTTAAAAATTACTTTTGTTAAAAATAATATATAAAATTATGATTAAAATAAGAAATTTCTTGGATCCATTGAAAAATTGAAAAGATAAAAATTTAGTAACGAACAATGGATAAAATACGTGTAGTAAAGGAGATGATTTTTGTGTGTGCAAAAATATTGCAAATGTCATGCCTATTTATAGAGAGAAAAAATAAATAAATAGATAAATATATTATATATATAATATAAATCAAAGCCAATCAAAAAATGACACGTAGCTTACTTTTGAATTAAAAATGAAGAGACCAGCTGGTCTTATTTGATTTGGAAGAGACCTAGGTCAGTTGAAAAATCTTTTTATTGCCATAAATCCTTTTTTTTTTTTTTTTTAATATTTTTATTCAAGGTGGCGCGGTCGATCAGGAGAGCTTGGGCGCCGATATTGGTAGTCTTATACTAGATTGTTGTACCAAAATTTTCCAATGTGGTGTGTCGCTATAAAGATTACTTATTATAGTAGCATTGTTACTTATACATAATTTTTTAGTTAAGTTACAATTATAAGTTCAAGTTTTAAAATATTTCAATTAAAACCTTGTTTTTAGACTAGTGGCCAATTTGTCACCTCCAAATTTTTCCGACAATCCAAAAATTGACATGGTGAGATTACTTATTTTATGAATAGCTTATAAACGGAAAAATATATATATACATCACGAGTGAAAGATATAATGTCATCATTTTTGGGGTAACGAAGAATTCGGCGATATCCAATATGCCAAAAATCAAGAGATCTGATCGACACTATACAAAAGGTATTGAGATTATTAAATCTCAAAACAAAAAAGTATCGGGATTTACCCATATATGACAATCAAAGTTAGATTTACAGGAAACGAGATACAAGTCAAAAAGTTATTTTCACGAAATTTAAATTTAAAATATTGAAATAAATGAGAACTCTTACATAACTTTTGAGTTGTTCATGTTTGTAAAAAAGTCAAAACTAAAAGTTTTGACCAAAAATAAATATTGAAGATGGAGGAAGAGAATAAAGACAACCCAAAACAAAAACACTTCCAACTGAGTTTAATTGAAACAAACAAGCTAAGCTCAAACGCGATAGTATTCGATTCTTTAACTCATGCGTTGATAAAAGAACACGCATTCAATTAAGGGATCCCACTAGATCCATAGAGATGGAAACTTACTACAATCAGCTCAGGCATTCACGACAAAAACATAAGTAGATTTGCTTCTCACTGGCAAAAATCATCACTCCTTTTGCATAAGTTTGAGTTAAAACAAACAGATACACAGGCAATCAGGAATCTCTTACCTTGTTCGCGGACAAACAAATGAGACGCATATAGATGAGATATTTTAGTAGTCCTCCTGTTCAATAGATATCACTCTCTGAAAAATAAAAGAGTAAAAGAATGAAGTTATGTTACAACATAGCAACTTTTGGACCACCCCGAAGCAGACGAGCATGTTCTTTCTAGGTTATATGTCTCTTGCTGAGTTACAGAAGCAAGGTATGTGGGGTAGAGGAAAAGCATAAATTAGGATCGTGTGAATGTCGTATCTTCCCGTATGTATAAATGATCGATAATCTTGGACTATACTGGAGGGGGGGACTTAGAATCAGAGTAAACAAAGAGAAGCTTGCCATAGCTATTTGGCAGCCTTCAGGTCTTTCTGTACTTGATCGTGAGCATGCAGCAAAGAAGCTCGTACATTTGATATCTCCACCAGCATCTCCAGAGCTGCCAAAATTAGAACAGGTGCCCGAGAATCAAAATAAGTGAGAGTTATTGAGGAATGTTTCAGATTTTTCAGTACTGGTTTAGTGTTGCCAGTTATGATTAAGGGCATTACTCGACTCCAAAGAAATTAGTAGTCGGTGAACTCAAGGAACTGATGTTACCTCTCTCGAATGATGTTTGGGTTGCACGAAGCTTAGGAGAGACCAGTGTCCCAAACATGGAAAGTGACCTAGATCTTGCCTGTTGAGCCTGCCAAAACAATTTTAAGCTTCCTTCAAAAAAATATACTAGATATATAGAATCTTAGCCATCAAATAGGTCATTCGAGGACAGCTTTTACAGAATGGGTTAAACTGTTCAACTCTATACAGTCCATAACATCACTCATTAGACTGATTGATTCAAAAGACTGATTGATTCATCCGAGACCAGATAGACAAGCATTTCGAGGAAACACAATAGAGGCAGTTGCAACTTACGTGATCATCAGGAGAAACCGGAGATTCACCACTTTCTGCCCGTCTGTCTTGAGGTTCTTCACAAGTCAAAAACAACTCCATATAAGTAGTGTGTTAACAGAAACCACTAACAGGGATAAAACCCCACACCATTTTTACTCTAACTTATTAACTGGATAGTACATGGTAGGAAGAATTGAAGAAGACAACAATATCGAAATCATAAAACTGCTGCAAGAAATACGTAAAAACTGTTCCCAGTTATCTAAGGCTTGGACATGGCAGGATAGAGCTAACTAGCCAACATTCAGATACTGGTAAGCATCTTCGCATGCAACAATCAATTAGAGAACAAAAGTAGAAAAGCAAAGCATACTGGACTTGTGAGACGTACCCTCATCCTGAGTTCGTGGGCTTTCAGGCTTGGGAGGAGGTGATAATTCATCATCCTTAAATTTGGCTCCCCCGGAATTCTTTTCAGAATCATCCGAGGACGCCCATTTGCACAATGTGAGGTGCGGTAGCTCTACATTGACGTCAACTGGAAAGACAAACATAAAATCCTTTACTCAAACAGTGAAATTTATCATAGCAGCACATTTCTTTTGTCAACCACCCAAGTTTTAGGCATACAAGCACACCAAATTGTATTATCAGTAAGTTGATAATTGCATCAAACTACCATTGTCTATTTCCAGTGTTGTTGAAGCATGATGAGATTTGAGGTTAAACAAGGCGCTGCTGACACGAGCAGCGCCCATTGAATGTCGAGCACTGGCTAGCTCCAGCCATCCCTGCAAAACAGTTGAATTGTAAATCACAAGTTACCCTTGTTTTTAAGAGCAAACCACATTCTGATTCACCATATATCAAATACGAAAGGCAAGTACAGAAAACAACAATTAATTTAGGTTATCAAAAGTAGTAGTGTTCTATGATTTACAGAGCAAATCCTCAAAGTAAACAAACACATCAAGCAAAAAGGCTCAAGCTGCTGAAAAACAAAGCATCTACTCATAGTTAATGAAATCGAGGTTTTTCTTAAAAATCAACTATCCAGAAAATGATAAGCAAAGTTGAAATTGTAGCTTCCGAAATCCTAATTTTTGAGCAAAACATGAGAAGTTGTGTTCAAAAAATAGGATCCAGGAAACGAGTGGGTAACCCTAGGAACCGAAGATTCGATTTTCTTTTGCAATAAAAGAATATTAATTGCTATTTGCTAGAATGTACATACAAAAAGGGATCAATAGAGTCGAATTGATTCTTTTACCTGACGAAGAGTTGATGATAAGGAATCCATAAGAACTAGATAAGTATCCATGGAATCTAAGAAATTCAATACGTGTTGATCAGTTTCCATGAGCTTATCAGTCGATTCAGTCCTATTTTCGGAACTCGGCATTTTTTTGAGAAATTAAACTCTGTGCAAATCTATTGCAGAATAAGAAATTTGGATTGGAAACTGTTAGCGCTTGTTCGACGCAGACAACGATTTTGTAATTTTTCAACAAAAAAGGATAAATAAAACAGAAAGAAGTACTAGAATTTATCAAAAAAAAAAAAGAACTTTCAGAGAAGACATAGGAATTAATCTATAGAAGATTTACAATTACTTTTGGATTAATTGTTTATAAATCCATAAGTATATTTAAATTGTAATAATAATAATAATAATTATTATTATTACTATTAAATAAATTAATACATAAATTTAAACTTTTTAAAATTCAGCTTAAATTAAAATTTCGATAACATTTTATCCTCTGTGACATCGACATTATCTTCTTTTTTTTCTTCGTCATGGGCCCATGACTAGATCATATAAAAAATATTCACACAATCAAATTTTGACATCTACATAAAATTAAATATACCCAAAATTTTAATTTAAGTCGAAAAGGATTCAAATTTTATATACTAATTACCAAAGTGTGTGATAACAAATTAACAATCATCCTCAAAGTGAAAATTACTAGTACGAAAGAAGTGAGCGTGTGTTGAACTAAAGATAAAGTGGTTAATGTTTAAGATCAATTTTTTTGAATTCGATTTTATCTTAACACAATCTTTAAATTTAATTACTTAATTGTTACTTTATAAAAGAAGATTGCAAACTATATGAAAGAAAAAGAAATGCCGTTTGCAGGTGGTAAATTACAAACTATATTAACAGCTTTGCTTTTCAACTGGAACTGCAGCCATGAAAATTGAAAAAGAATGAGAAATGTGCATCCTCATTGCTTTAGCAAATTACAACCCCATTTTACGTTGCTGTTCAGCAACGACGGCTTCTTCAGTCAACTCTTCAACATTCAAACTTCTTTTGCTGAAGAAAAATTAAATTAATATTTTAGTATTCGTGCGACATTTTGCTGTCTTCTTCTTTCTTGTCCCTCCACCAACTGCTGCCATCTCTTTTGCCCTTTCTCTTCGCTTGTTTGGCGCATCTTTGGCCCTCGGCCCTTTTGATTTGTTTTTTACTTAGGAAATTTAATTTCTTTCTGCAGTTGTGTACAAGAGTCCTTTCAAGGTAATAACACTTTGATGGTTTCCTTTCTCGTTTGTTCATCTTTTTAATTTCGATTACTGATGCGAATTTGAACTTAATTTTTGTTATTTTCTATGTGGGCTTGGGAAATTTGATGGATTCATTACTATGATGAGATAGTTTTTGTGTTTTGGGAGGTGGGATCAATTTGGAATTTGAATTTGATTGGTGATCAAAGATGAGTTCTTGAAAAATCTTGGGCTACAAATGAAAACCAGCATTTTGTATTTTTGATAGGTTCTGCACCAATATATGAAATGTAGCTAACTTAAACTGAAAGGGGAATTTGATAGCATAATCTGGGTAAACTTGACAGAGCTGCAAAAGGGGCATTTCATGAACCCTAATTGAGTAATAGTTAATACATTCAATTTCTAGAACGATTACTAGTCCTTAACTTTTCTAGGAATCCTTCATTGTCTTCCAAGTTTGTCTTCCTCTCACATAGCTAAAGGATTCTTCACTATGCAGATGCAAAGAAGCTAATGAATGTTGCTATTTTGCCTAGTCCTTTTGCTTCAATCTGATGGCCGGAAGCTGGGATGGGAGCTCCGACCTTGGTGCTCAGTCGCGTGTGGAGCCAATCTACGACGCGTTCCTATGCCCTCTGACGAAGCAAGTGATGCGCGATCCTGTGAGCTTGGAAGACGGGCAGACATACGAGAGAGAAGCCATAGAGAAATGGCTGAGAGAGTGCAGGGAGAGTGGAAGAAGGCCAGTCTGCCCTCTGACATTGAGAGAGCTGAGAAGCACTGAACTAAGCCCTAGTATTGCTCTAAGACACACAATCAAAGAGTGGAACGCGAGGAACGAAGCCTCCAAGCTCGACATGGCACGACGGTCCCTATCCCTGAGCAGCTCCGAGAGTGACATTCTGCAGGCCCTGAGATTCGTGCAGCGCCTCTGCCTGCACAGCCCTTCAAACAAGCGCGTGGTCCATGATGCCGACTTGATACCCATGGTTGTTGATGTGCTGAAGAGCTCCAGTCGACAAGTGCGTTGCACGGCTCTTGAAACTCTCAGGATTGTGGTGGAGGAAGATTCTGATAACAAGGTTGTTACAGGTGGCTGAACCCTAGCTCAGTTCGCCTCCGGCTGTCACTGACTCGACTCCAGTTTCCTATTCTTGCAGGAAATCATGGCGGAAGGGGATACTGTGCGCACGATAGTCAAGTTCTTGTCTCACGAGCAATCTAAAGAGAGGGAAGAAGCTGTCTCTCTTCTCCACGAGCTCTCCAACTCGGAGAGGCTCTGTGAAAAGATCGGTTCTGTTAATGGGGCGGTTCTGATCTTAGTCGGGATGGCCAACAGCAACTCGGAGAGCCTCCTGACTGTCGAGATGACTGATAGAACGCTGGAGAATCTGGCACGATGCGAGAACAACGTTAGACAGATGGCGGAATGTGGAAGATTGCAGCCTCTTCTCACACTACTGCTTGAAGGTAATGGAAATTTTGGTTGGATTCTTGAAAAATATTAAGATAGCATAGCATAGTGTTTGAGGATTCTTCATTTCTTTGCAGGCACTCCTGAGACTAAACTGGCCATGGCAGCCATCCTCGGTGAGCTCGTTCTAGACAACGAGGTGAAGGTGTTCGTGGCGAGGACAGCTGCTTTCTCGCTTATCAGTCTCATGATGCACAACGACATGCCAGCAAGAGAGGCGGCTCTCAAGTCTATAAACCAGATATCATCCGATGAGACGAGTGCCAAGATCTTGATAGAGGCGGGCATCCTGCCCCCTCTCGTGAAGGATCTGTTCACTGTTGGGGCAAACCAGCTGCCAATGCGACTCAAGGAAGTTTCAGCAACGATCCTTGCCAATGTCGTTAACTCAGGCCACGACTTCGATTCAGTCCCCATCGGGCCCAACTACCTGACTCTGGTGTCGGAGGAGATCATCCACAACCTTCTGCATCTTATCAGCAACACCGGCCCTGCAATCGAGTCCAAGCTTCTCCAAGTTCTGGTCGGGCTCACGAGTTCTGCAGCAACCGTGTCCAGTGTTGTGTCCGCCATCAAGAGCTCCGGTGCGACTATCAGTTTGGTTCAGTTCATCGAAGCTCCTCAGACAGATCTGAGGGCGGCTTCGATAAGGCTTCTCCAGAACCTCTCCCCACACATGGGCCCGGAGCTGGCTGGCTGCTTGCGCGGGCCAGCAGGCCAGCTCGGGAGCCTGATCCGAGAGATATTGGAGAATTCAGTGATAACTGAGGAGCAAGCAGCCGCTGTTGGCTTCCTAGCTGATCTACCTGAGAGGGATTCCGGCCTCACTAGACAGATGCTAGACGAAGGGGTGTTCCGGCTCTTCATTTTGAGGATAGTTAGGATCAGGCAAGGTGAGACGAGGAGGAACCGTTTCATGACCCCATATTTGGAAGGGCTCGTGAAGGTCGTAGCAAGAATCACATTCGCCTTGTCTGAGGAGTCGGGCGCTGCTGCTCGTGCACTCTGTCATGAGACCAACCTAGCGTCGCTCTTCATAAACCTCCTGCAGTCCAACGGGCTCGATAACCTGCAGATGGTGTCAGCCATGGCCTTGGAGAATCTATCCCAAGAATCCAAGAACTTGACACAGCTGCTCGAGTTCCCTGCACCGGGGCTGTGCGCCTCGTTCTTCCCTTGCCTGAGCAAGCAGCCGGTTATAACCGGGCTGTGCCCTATTCATCGCGGGATATGCTCGTTAAAAGAGACGTTCTGCCTCTTGGAAGGGCAAGCTGTGGACAAGCTGGTTGCTCTCTTGGACCACACCAACGACAAGGTGGTGGAGGCGTCGCTTGCGGCGCTGGCTACCTTGCTGGACGACGGTGTTGACATAGAGCAGGGGGTTCAGGTGTTGCTGGACGCGGAAGGGGTGAAGCCCATACTCGACCTGCTGCTCGGGAAACGAACAGAGACGCTGAGGAGCCGGGCGGTTTGGACAGTGGAGAGGTTGCTGAGATGTGAGGAGATAGCCTATGAAGTTGCAGGTGATCCTAATATAAGCACAGCTTTGGTTGATGCCTTCCAGCATGGAGAATACAGAACAAGGCAGATTGCTGAGCGCGCCTTGAAACATGTTGACAAGATCCCTAACTTCTCTAGCATCTTTCCCAACATTGGATAGGATACTACTAAACCCCCTTGTATTTACTCACACACACACACACATTTTTTTGTTCAAACAGATGTGAAGATATTGATTGGTTTGTTTGTAATGTATTGGTGCAATACGAACTCATATACATAATTGCAGTGATGAAATAGAGTTGTATGTATTTGCAGAGGTCAATGGAGCATATCATACAAAAACATATTGAAGAAAAAGTAATGTCAACAACATGCTTTGATTGATCAACCAAAGCGAAAAAAGAGAGATATCAGATTGAGATCAAACAATGGAAGTCTGTCTAAATCATTCATTTACAAGCGCAGCAGTGTCATAGACTTGGTCATGCAAGAAGATGCATCCAAATCGTGTGCAACATTATGATTTCTAGAAATGTGATTCCAACCCGATGTTGATGCAGCATCAAAAACAGTCACGAAGTCTATTACCTGTCCGAAAATCTTGAACATCTCGACACCAAAAACGACGTCGTCTTCTTCGTCAGCCACGAACGCAGCGTTCCAGTCCATGGGCGCATCGGGGTGCGTCGACACTTGCTCCCACTTGAGATGCGCGAGGTCGAGCTCCCAGAGCTTCCTCACCGCTTTATTCCTCCGGCCGATCTGGCCATCTCCCTCGCACCACGACACGGAGAGCATGAGCAGGCGGCCCTTGCAGGAGACGAGCTTCGGGAGGTACTCATGCACGCGGGGCGGGCTCGAGACCGTCTGGATCCGGATCCAGTACCCCCTGTCCACGTCGTATCCGACGAGCTTGTCGCTCTCGGAGTAGACGTAGAACACGGCATCGCACACCACGCCGGAGCAGGCCACGCCGAAATCCAGAGGCATCCGCTGGATATCCGTCCATTTGTTCGATACGGGGTCGTAGATCTCGCCGGAGTCAAGGGCTTCGTCCCAAGATCCGAGGCCTCCGACCGCGATCATCACAAACTTCCTACCACCGCCTCTGTTGGACGAGCCCGAGCCCTCGTGTTTTTGCCTGGTCAGCTTGATGGTATCGGACAACGAGACCTCGTTCTCATCGAGAGAGTGCCTAGATTGCCGTCTGACCGAGAGTCTATGAGGATCCTCATAGACATCCGTCGCACCACCTGCTCTCGAGCGGTGAAGGACGCTTCTCTGCCCGACTCTGTTGATTTCTAGAGAGGAAGTAATCTTGGCTCACCTCCGAGATTCCTAAAACGGGAGATGATCTCGCATGCTTCATGGCTGTGGCTTTACGCCACGACTTTGTCAACGGGCTGAACACCAAGACTCCCTTATGCGTCTTGAACGAGCTCCGGTCCACCCTCCCCAAGTTAGTCAAGCTAGAGCAACCCCCGACTACGTAGACATCATCGTGGATGCTAGCCACCGAGAAGAAGAACCTCCCCTTGAGAATCTGGGAATCTATCTTATGCCATTGATTCTGAGAGACATCCAACGCGTGTATCTCACCGGAGCAATAGCCATTCTTCACGAGGCCAAAGACAAACAACCACGAGCTCAGAAATGAGCCCTCCCGCCTGATCTGCATGAACCGGGGCTGTTGCAGTCAAGTTCCTCCATTTCTTGCACACGAGACGAGCGTTCACAAGACTAGCCAACGGGAGCCTCACCAAGCACATTTCGAGAACGTCATCAGGAAGGCGTGCGTTCATGCTATTGCTTTGCTCGACTACGCTGCATTTCAACAGCCTTCTGTTGTTGTTCCTTCTGAAGAATCTGTCCATTCCAATGGAGAAGCAATCAACTGAGGCATCATCCTTCCCCCACGTCGTGCCTTTCCCATCCTCACTCGCACTCGATCTCCTCCTACTGCCCGGATCCCCGGACTCCTCATCCATATCAGCACTCACTCTGCACCCACCTCCCCTGCCGTAGAGGGTAAGACATCTCAAAGAGACGCCACTCGTCTCATCATCTTCAGAACTTTCATTCTTTTGGCTCTTCCTTTTCAACTTCTGGCTCATACTTCGTACAAGGCGTTTTGAAACACTCCTAGGCTCAATCTCTTGGTTGATAATTTCTTCTCCCATTAATCTCGGAGAGGCCATTTCATATTCTTTATTTTCACAAAGATGAACAACAACGAGAGCCCTCTAGCTAGCAACCAATGTACCGCACGCTTTCAAGGTTGTGCGTCAACCCTACACGAACAAAACAACACGGCTGAAGCATCTACCACAACAGAGAAAAGCTACATCAAGAACTCATCATCAGTATATACAACTAGCATATCTCTACATGAAATTGCAAAAATCTAAGTCACAATGTTCCTAAAACAAATCTTGCCTCCAACGAAGCTCAAACAATAAGATTTGATGATGTTCTAGAAATTAAACTTAAATTCTGACCAATTTCAAACTTCAATTCAACTGTTATTCAGCCACAGCACCAAACCCCCCAAAAATAGGTTAACAATCATAACTTCTTAAAGTTCAAGAAATCAAATTGAGGTAAGAAAGATTCAAGAAATCAAACCAGCAGATTCACAACCACCAAAACCCTCACCAAATCTCAAAATCACAATCAAGAATGTGGATACAAATAATGCCGCATAAATTCAAGAAAGCAGAAGAATTTCAAGAATCAAGAAGCCCCCATCTGGTTGTGTGTATGTGGTTGGGTGTGTGTGTGTGTGTGTGAGAGAGAGAGAGAGAGAGAACCTTGGTATCCAAGAATTCAAGCACCAAAATCACCAAACAAAGTAAATCCCCAAAAACCCATCTCAAGATTCACTCTACAGAAGATCAGGGGCAAGCCCATCAGATCCAATCTGCATAAAAAGCTCAAATCTTTAACCTTCACACCATATTAAACTCAAAAACATTCATGGTGTGAACATGGGAAAATCATGTATAATATTCTACTACAAGCTGAGCATTTTCTTTTCTTTTGCCTTTATGATGTTGGGAATAATATACATATACAATCTTACAAGGTATAAGCATCGTTAAAGCGAAGACGACACGACCAACCTGATAAAACTTGAGAAATTTGCAAAAGCGACACCTCTGTTTCCTTTACCTTCCTCCCATTACATATATCAGCACTCTTTCTGCTTTTTGAATTTTTGTGATTATATTTGCTAATTTTGTTCTTTCTTTTACTACTTTTTTCAAATATGTGGATGGAATGATTATGTGAGAGAGTCCCACAACCGCTTTTCGTTTATGCTGCTGCTCATTAGTCACCTCAATCCCCCTTTCATATAGTACTAACTTTTTTCTCTAATCAATTTTTATCTGGTTATTTTAAACTTTTTTCTGTTTCTACATTTCTTTTTTTCTGACCCCATGAAACAAAATATTGATGCACATTGCAGATTTTATTCAATAGGCTATGCTTTGTCGGAATTCACCTGAATTTTGAATTATTAAGTGGAGCCTATTTTCAGTTTCTCTAATTCACCTGAATTTTATTCAATAGGCTATGCTTTGTCGAAACAAAATATTAATTCTGAATTTTGAATTATTGAATTTTAATGCCAATAAATATATAAAACACGCGTTATAGATATAAATGTGGGAACTCATATTTGGAGAAAGATAAAAAAGCAAAGGGACCATCATTTCTATATGAGTGTTGAGAGTTCCAAAATTGAGAAAATTGGTTTTGGAAATAGATCTCGAAGAAGTATTTACAAGTTTTTTGAGGAAAAAAATTGAGAAGCAATTTTACTTGGAATGTTAAATCATGTTGAGAATTGAGATTTAAGGGTGTTTGGTTGAGCTTATAAGTTGTTTAGGAGCCTATAAATTTTTTCAAAGTGTTTAACAAAATAAGCTCTTAAAATGCTTATACCCTGTAAAATTAAGTTCTAAGAGCTTAGAGCATCAACATCGGCGGGTGCGAAGCCGGGATCGATCCCGATCTATCGCACCCGCATCCGGGTGCAATGGAGGTGGAGCGATGGAACGCTCCTACTGCGAAGGGGATGGGTGTGCTACACGCGCCCCATTTCCGTAATTAAAAAAAATAAAATCTATTGAGTCCGGGCGGGTGCAATATCATTGCTGGACTGGGTGCACGGTTGTTGATGCTCTTATAAGCTCCCAAAAAATAAGTTCATCTGCCACAACTTATTTGCTCATTTTCTTATAAGCAACACTCATTTTATAAAAATAACTCAACTATAATTTTTTATTTTCAATATATATCATTTTAATTTCATCTTTTTTCGATTTTCTCTTTCTAACTTATAAGTTCAATTATCCAAACACTTTGACAATTTATAAGATTTTAAGAAACTATATCTTGTAAGCTCTTGAAATATCTTATAAGCTCCAATAGCTTATAAGCTCTTTAAAATAAGCTTAGCCAAACATCATTAGAATATAGAAAATAAAATATTCAATTTGAACTGAAAATTTTAAGGAAAATTTTAATTCTAAATAAGATTGTAAATTTATGTATTTCATTTCATAATTTCAAAATTTCTTATGGACATCAATATTTGTACGAGTTGTTATTTCTATTTGATAATCTAATTATTTTCTTCAAATTGAACTTGACATTTAAGCTTTATGACGTTGATGCCGAGGACATTCACCTTGTTTCTGGTTCCAACGTTGGCTTGAATTGGCTTTGGATTTTAATTTGAGTTTTAGACTCTGTAATGTTGATGCAGAGACCCTATGCCTTATTCCTAAGATATGACAATAACTTTATTAATAATGTATCTTATTTAATATTGAATTTCATAAGATTTCAAAATAAACAAAGATATAAAATTAATAAAAATATATTTATTTCTTCAAACACTCGGGTGCCTACAAAGATGTTTATATTGAATTTTTTTTATAAATTTCTGAAGAGAAAAAACAAAACTTGAACTAAAAATTAAAAGATTGCTCTCCATGTAATATGGGATGGCCCAAAGATGAATACAGGCCATTAATAATGAAACGGGCGGAGGAGTATTAGATAATATAAGAATAATTTTAAACACAGCCCCCAATTTTTTCACTATAGCCCTTTACTTAAAAATAATAATAATAATATATTATAATTATACTATTGTATCCCTATAGCCCCCATTTAAAATTTGTTATAAATTACTAATTTTATAAAAAATAATTTAAAAAAATAATACGTATATTCTTTTTCCCAAATAAATTACTCCCTCCGTCCCAATAATGAAGACACACTTCATTTGGGCACGGAGATTAAGGTGAGGTAGATTAGAGAATAAAGTAGTGTGGTCCACTTTATTAGTGTATTTGATTAGTAAATATTTAGTGATTTCTTTTTATTTTATATTAAATGTCAACTGGAAATTTAAATTTATAAATTCATTATTTTAGAATATTTTAATTAATTTAATTGTTTTTTTATTTTAATTTTAGTCATTTTGACAATCAGACAATCACCGAGCTCCCCTGCCCCCTTCTTCTTCGTCTTCACCGTCACGCCATCAACGCCGGCGACGATCACCGAGCTCGCCAGCCCGATGAACATCCCGTGCTCCACTATCACTGAGAACTGCCGGCCAACACCGCCAACGTGGTGGCCAAAAGAGAACCCAGAATCAAACTCAATTTCGAACTCAAAATCGAACCCAAAAGAAAACCCAGAAAATCGAACTAAAAAATGAAACTCAGAATCGAACTCAAAATCGAACCAAAATGTTAACCAAAAAATGAAACTCAAAATCGAACCAAAAAGAGGACCAAAAAATGGAACTCAGAATCGAACTCAATTTTCGCCTAGAGATTCTCGATTGGGAAGGCATCGGAGCCGGAGGAGAGGACGAAGGACATTGGAGTGGCGGCGATGGCGGTCTGGAACCATAGGCATGAAACAGACGGAGGATTCTCGCCTAAAATCGAACGCCTCTGCTCCTTCTCTTCAGAGATCTGCCGCGCCAGCAAACCCTAGCCCCTTGCCCCCAGATCCGCCGCCCTGCATACCCTAGCCCCTAGATCCGCCGAAGAAGAGAGAGGGATGGGTGGCGGCTGTTCGGCCGGAGAAGGCGGCGGAAGGGAGGAGGAGGCGGCGGCGGCAGACATAGAGGTCTAGAGCGAGAGAGATGAAGGAGAACCGAGAGGGATAGAGAGAGGGGTCAGACAGGGGCGGTCAAGGCGCGACGTCGGCGCCGGCGCCGGCGGCCGGAGAAGGCAGAGAGACAGAGAGTGGCGCCTGTATGTGAGGGAGGTGGATAGGCCGAGAGAGAGAGTAGATAATAGACGTAGGATTTTTTTTCTTCTTATTTATACTTTAATTAAGGTTCAATTAATTAGTTATAATTGAGCCCTAATTATTTCCATATATAGAAATGTGTCTTCATTATTGGGACAGCCCGAAAAGGAAAGTGTGTCTTCATTATTGGGACGGAGGGAGTATATAATTTCCATCTTGATCTAATATTAAATATGATAAATAACTCTAATAACTCCAGTATAGCCCCAATTCAAAAAAGAATATGATTCTTGCAAAGAAGCGTCAATCTTACATAACCCCCAAATTCATAACTATGAACATACATACAGTTAAAAGACTGAAATATGTTTTATTTTTTACTGGGAACCTATTAGTAAAATTGTTGATGGCAAGAATAGCTATTGCTTAATTATATCGTTCCACACAAAGATTGCTTACTGACAAATTTTCTGATATGTAGTTTATAGCAACTCTATTGTTTGAGATATATCAATGAGCACTTGCAAACTGTGGGCTTAAAATATTTGAACTAGATTGTGATTTTAAATAGGCTCATATGCACCATTTTATTGATCTGTCTAGGTTTTGTTTCACTATGGGTAATTTTTATATATATCATTTTCCATATCAAACTCAGTGGATTGCCGCTGTATAGATTAGCAGTCGAAGAGGACCCCAAGAAAACTGCTTTAATTGAAGCGTGGAAGACATGGTTACAAGAACACACAACAACTACTGGAAGTAGGGCTGAGCATCGGTTCAAAACCGAACCGAACCGAACCATTTTGGAGAAACCGAAACCGAACCGACATTGGTAGTAGACGAACCGAACCGAACCGCCTGAAGCCTAAAAACCGACCATAACCGAACCAGCCGAAACCGATCGGTTTCGGTCGGTTACCGAACCGACCGATAATTTTTTAAAAAAACAATAAATCTGCCAAAATTCTTTAAAAAACAACCTGTAAAATTCGAAAAAAAAATATAAACTTAGATCTGCCCAAATTCACTACAAGCAGTAGAAGCAGCGCACGGTTTTGGCGAGGAGATGTCTGCGTCAGGCTTCAGCGGCAGTCCGACGGAGGAGAAGCCGGTCTGCACGGCGGGTCTGGGTCGTGCTGGAGACGTCTGACGGCGGGGGCGGCCGATGGCTGGCGGCTTTGCTCGTGCTGCCGTGCTGGTCTGCTCGCCTTGGAGGAGAAGCGGCGAAAATCGAAAATTAGGAATGGAGGCGTGGAGAATGGAGGCGGTGGGGGTGGTCGCCGGTCAGAGAGGCGCCGGCTGGGACTGGGGAGGGAGGGAGGAGACTACTAGGGTTTCGAAGAAGAAGGTGAAGGTGTGCGGCGCAGCAGTTTCGAAATGGGGGAGGAAGTTTCGAAATTGAGATTTGAGAGTAGGGTTTTTAGTTTTACTTGTAATATAAAATATAGAATAAATAATATATCTAAGGTATCGGTTCGGTTCGGTTCATAACCGAACCAAAATCTCAAAACCGAAACCGAACCGATACCTGATCGGTTTTTTACTCTAAAAACCGAACCGAAAACCGAACCAGAAATCTCAAAACCGAACCGAACCAAAAATGATCGGTTCGGTCGGTTTTTTCGGTCCGGTTCGGTTTATGCTCAGCCCTAACTGGAAGGTTTCGCCAGGGAATGAACCGAGAATTCAACTAAATTTCTTCTGCAAGAATCACGTTTGTTTATCATTATTTTTAATATTAGATTAGGATGGGAGTTATATGATTTATCTTCAAATTCAGAATTTTATAAACTTATAATTTATTATAAATTTTAAATGGGGGCTATAGGAATAAAATAGTGTAATTATAATTATTTTTGGGGGAAATTTATATTTAGCCTATAAAATAAATAATATATTCAATAGAGCCACAGGTATAAAATTATAGTAAAAATAGTCATTTTGTAGTAAAAAGACAAACATATCCTCAATGGGGACCACAAATAATATAACTATAATATATTAAATAAACAATAAAGATTTTTGGTGGTTTGAAGGGATATTACTATTAAGAGGAGTTGGGTTTTTTATGATTTTGGTGTTTTACATAATTATCCTCCATTAATTACTTCCCTTAGATTAGGCTTAATTTTCGTTTATCTTCTTTATCAATAGTTGACTTTTTTTTGTTTCCTTTATTTCCGTTTTTTGGCTGCTTTAATTTCCTATTTTTTGTTTTCGAAAATTATTCTTATAAATCTTATAATAATTTGAATTTTATATTATTTTTTATTTCTGATTTTTTTTTTATTTATTTGTTTCAAAATATTATCATTTATTTTTCGGAATTAAATTGTTTTTTTGAAATTAATATTTTTTTTGAAGATTAATTTTCTTTTTCGACAATTATGTTTTAATATTTAAGTTTTTTCTGTTTCCTTATTTATCGTTTTTTTGTTGCCTTATTTTTCGGTTTTTTATTTCCTAAAATTATATAAATCATATATTTCGATGTCTATATGATTTTTTATTCCTGATATTTTTTATTTATTTGTTTCAAAATATTATTATTTATTTGTTACCAATAATTTTGTGTTTCTTTATAAAATAATTCTAGATTTATTTCCTGCTATTATTTTTTCGAAATTAATATATTTTTTTAAGATTAAATTATTTCTTTTTCAAAATTTATGTTTTATTTATTTGTTTCCACATATTTAGGGATTCTTTTAAAAATAATCATAGCTTTGTTTTCATATAGTATTATTTTTTTATTGTTTCGGAAATAATATTTTTTTCTAAAATTTTGTTTATTTATATTCGAAAATTATGTTTTTTTAATAATTTTTTTTATTTTTTGTTCGACAATTATGTTGTTTTCACTAATTTAGAGATTCTCCAAAAATCATCCTAGTTTTGTCTCCTCTAATTTAGAGATTATCTTTAAATTTATAATGATCGATTAATTCAAAAATCGATCTAAAATCAATCATCCCATTTGTCATACACAAGTTTTTAGTTGGTCCTTTTGAACATTTACTAAATCTGATTTATAGATTTCGTGTACTATTCGTATACTGAAGAAATAGGTTTTGTGTATGACTTCGTGTACTTGATATTAATAAATAATAACAGCTTTCGTGTACTGTTTCGTGTTTATGTTTATAGGTTTCGTACTGTTTCGTGTATCTATTTACAGGTATTGTGTACTATTTTGTGCACTTGGGATAACCAGGTTTCGTGTACTATGTCGTGTATTGAAGAACATGTTCAAGTGTGCACGAGATATTGTACACGACTATAATCTTTTGAACACAACACTAGACACGAAATCAAATAACATACTTTTAAATGATTTGGCATCGATATGGATGTTAATATTTTCATTTTCATTGAGAATTATGCTTCAAATCTCAAAATAAACTTACTTAACACGATTTTATTGAATTCTCTATTAATTTAGTGAAACTTAAAACTTTCAACTTTGTAATAGAATGTACGTAACTATTAATGAAGTAACTTAAGATTTATACTAATAGTAAGTCATATTGTTGTTTTAAAGACATTCTTAGTAAAGATTATGAAAACTACTCAATTGGCTCAATGCATCAATTTATAATGATCGATCAATTAAAAAATCGATCTAAAATCAGTCATCCTATACGGTGCACAAGATTAGGGTACACGAATCCTTAGGGTACACGAATCACTGCACGAACCACTGCACTGCACGAATGATTCGTGTACCCTAATCTCGTGCACCGTATAAGATGCTTGATTTTAGATCGATTTTTGAATTGATCGATCATTATAAATTGGTACAATGAGCCAATTGAGTAGTTTTCATAATTTTTACTAAGAATGTCTTTAAAACAACAATATAACTTATTATTCGTATAAATCTTAAGTTACTTCATTAATATTTATGTACATTCTCTTACAAAGTTGTAAGTTTTAAGTTTTACTAATTTAATAGAGAATTCAATAAAATCGTGTTAAGTAAGTTTATTTTGAGATTTGAAGCATAATTCTCAATGAAAATGAAAATCTTAACATCCATATCGATGTCAAATCATTTAAAAGTATGTTATTTGATTTCGTGTCTAGTGACGTGTTCAAAAGATCATAGTCGTGTACAATATCTCGTGCACACTTAAACATGTTCTTCAATACACGATATAGTACACGAAATCTGGTTATCCAAGTGCACAAAATAGTACACAATACCTGTAAACAGATACACGAAACAGTACACGAAACCTATAAACATAAACACAAAACAGTACACGAAAGCTGTTATTATTTATTAATATCAAGTACACGAAGTCATACACAAAACCTATTTCTTCAGTACACGAATAGTACACGAAATCTATAAATTAGAACACAAAGACGTACACGAAACCTGGCATCATCCATAGTTATCAAGTGCACGAAATTGTATACAAAACTTGGTTCTTCAGTACACAAATAGTACACGATTACATAATTTAAGCACAATTTCATCCTACAACCAACAAAAGCTCCAACAATCCATCCATCCACAATTTAATCGTGTGATCTCCTGCTTAACACATGTCTTATTCTATCAATCCATGAGACATTAAACTCCAAATAGGATAGACTTGTCTTGTGACAATCGTATCCCATCTCATCTTATCCATATCTTAAACAATTTCTTTATACAAATCATTCTTCTCTCATCAAGACACTCCTCGTTTATTGAAAACTTAGAAATCAATAATTCTTAAATGACTTAACAATTATAATTTGAAAATCGTCTCACCACCATTTTACGAATTTCAATAATAATTATATATATAAATAGCATATAAATATATAATAATCATTTCTTTACTCCCATTCAAATAACTTTGCAAAATAAAATAAAATAAAAGATATATTTCATTTCCATGCTTACCTAGCCTCGTAAGCAAACGACGAATTCCGATCGTCTCCAACTCGTATGATTCCACGAGTTTCGCTTAATCGCCGAATATCTATAATTATAAATCATAGAAGGCTACCCAGCGTTTAACTTGGCGAACGACGAGAGTTCGCAAGAGCCTTTATTCACTTTAAAGTGAATAAACGAAGGAAAAGAGGGTTGTTTCCTTGAATTCTCGACTGTGAGGGCCGAAGAGAAAGGCCTGCTCTCTAGCCGTCGCAGGAGACGAGGCGATCGTGAGAGAGAGCAAGAACGAGATGAAACGTTCTTGAGATCGTTCACTAACGTCGTTTCGCCGGAGGATATTGCGGCTATTGGTTTGGGAGATGTAGAGAGTGTTTGAGCATTTCGATTGTTGGTGGTGGTAGCCTGTAGATAGGTGAAGGGCTACGCGTTCTCGGTTTGCAGCCTCGTGGCCGGTCGGCGACGAAATAAACCGGCAAAGAGGGCCCACTCGTGCTTCTGTTCTAATTTCAGCGAGAGAACAGGGGGCTTTTCTCAGCGTTTCCCTTTCTGTTCCACGGATTTCTCGGCTGATTGTGCGAGGATGGCGGCGACGACGGTGGCCGGCGGAGCTCTATTGGCGAGTTTGGAGTGGCGACGTGATTAAGCAGAACAGCTGCTATCCTGCTTTAACGGTTGCTGTTAAGATATGATCGGAGAGGGAGCTTGGAGCTGGAAAAGGAGGGAGGGATGGTGGTGTTCCAAGGTGATGGCGCGAATAGGCGAGGCGGCGGCGCGACGGGGGCGGCGCGCGGCTACTGCTCTCGTGTTCTGCTGACAGCAGCTGCTACGACTCCCAGCTCCTGCTGCTGCTCGGCTGCTGCTGTCTTGAAGGAGCTGCTGTTGTGCCGGCAAGAGGCGGCTGATGGTGATCGGCGAGTTCGACAGCAGCGGTGGAAGTTGGCGGCGGCGGCTGGAGCTTGGCGATGGAGAGAGTTTGAGCGAGAGAGAGCTGAGCGAGAGTGAGAGATAGAGGAACAAAATAAATTTGAAAGCAAGAAAAAATCGAGAGAGAGAGAGGAGAGGAGAGAGAGAGGGATTTGTGGGCCCCACTGAGGATATACTTGTCTTTTCACTACAAAATGGCTACTTTTATTATAGTTTTATAGTTGTGGCTTTTTTTAAAATTGTTTTTATATTTTAGGCTACTAATATATATTAACACATTATTTTTATTATTTTTTTTAAGTAAGGGGCTATAGTGAAAAAATTGGGGGTTGTGTTTAAAATTACCCATAATATAATTGCGATATTGTTTTTAAATAGATCCAACTAAACGCAATCACTCATGTCATGCACCATCCATAATCGTCATATTTAAAATGTTGTTTAATTGTTTTAGGGAAAATTGAATGTGTTTAATAGGGCTTAGAGCACTCTCAGTAGATCACCTAAATGTATCACTAACTCTAAATTTAGGCTAAAACAATTAAAAATGAGATAAAAAATGCATCCAGCAGATCCCCTAAATTGGATGGGGCCCACAAAAAATTTTACACCTACCTAAATTCAATCTTAAATTTACACCCACCCTAAATTTGTTTTAAGCTTATAATTAGTAGGGCCCACACATAATTATTATTTTTATGTAGAAAATAGGAGATTTGGTGTATGTATTTATAAAATCGAGATCCTAAAATTAAATAGGGAAGCTTTAGGGAATAATATAGGAGCATAATTTTAGGATTTCTGCTGGGAGTAGTCTTAAACTACCTTTATTTTGAACCAGAACCTTACTGAATGAAAAAAAAGGAGCATTGGTGGTATATCAATATTTGTGAGTTAGGTGAGTAGGAAAATGGATCTGTTATGATTACTTCACAACACATAATGTTGGTGACTGTTTTATATTTTTATTCCACACTATTACCAATTCAAATAAATATTGGATGATATTTCGTAATGATATTCCCCCTTTTTAGCTTAAAAAAATAAAATAATTACCAATTCAAATAAATATCTATACTATATTAAAAAGGGAGTTTTCAATTTCGAATTGATTTCAAATTAGTTTTAAAATTGAGTGGCAATTTTGTAGTTAGAATAAAATTGAAGGTTTATTTATAATCTTTTTTTTTCCTTTTCTTTAACTTCTTATTTTTCTATTTTTTTTTAAATTGTGAAATTCGACTAATTATAAAATATTCGATATGCATATCAAATTAAATATCATGACAAGAGCTTTAATTTGATATATGTTATGTAAATATTGGATTTAAAATATAAAAATTATATTTATTTAAAAATTAAAACTTAAGAAAATTCTCTCTCCTATGTCCTCTTTTTTTCAATAAATCTATTTTTTTCAATTATCTTTTAACTTATATTGTTTTCTTTTTTCACAATATCATTTTTTTATTAATATGAATTATTCTTTATTATTTTTACACTAAAATATATATATTTATCTTAAATTATAGTATTTTTAGTTATATTTAGATCTTTTATATAATAATCAAATGATAATCAATTTTATATATAATAAAGGGATATTTGCCATAAAATACACGAACTTTCAGCAAATTCTGGTTTTTCCCATAACCTTTAAAATTTGAAAAAAAATACACCACCTTTCGATTTTTTCTGATTTTTCCCACAAGCATGAAATACCCCCAAATAAAAGTTGATTTTAGAACTTTTGGCTTAGATTTGTTGATACCTAAGCCGATGCATCGACTTTATTATGCCACATTTATTATCCGTCATGCTTATTTCATACTCGTGGGAAAAATTAGAAAAAATCGAAAGGTGATGTATTTTTTTTCAAATTTTAAAGGTTATGGGAAAAATTAGAATTTGCTGAAAGTTCGTGTATTTTACGGCAAATATCCCTATAATAAAATATAAAAATATTTTTCGTGTGTTGCACGAGTGGAAATACTAGTTTCATTAAATTACACCTTTTGTTTGGTATATCTTTATCTAAGTTTGTACCATAATCAAATCAGGAAATGTTACCGTACGCACGTTCAGTCCATCTGTAGAGCAACCTAAATTACCTAATTAAATAGCTAATTGAATTGTATACTATGCACAGTACAATCCCTTTTTCTTTTACCTAATTGTATAGCTAATTAATTAATAAGAGTATATTAAGAATTAATCAGAATTATATTTAGGATTCAGTAATCCCTAATTTAAGGATTATTAATTTTCAATTAAAATTCTAATTATGACTTTCAATTCTAATTCAGATTTATTTCTATCCAATTATGATTTATTGATTTATTAATCATGTGAAGGGTATTCTTCATTTACCATGAGTATGTTCTTAATAACATCATATTTTTCTTCAAAAAAAATTTGATTTATTAATCACACTGCAAAACCAAATAAATGCAATTGCATCGGAGCGTGCCTCTTCTCTCGAATGGGATCTTGTGTCCCAACATATAGTGTGTACCACTGTGTACCACTCTTATTATATTATAATTTTTAATTATTTTTTATTCAATTTTAATTTATTATACTTTTATATAACATAAAGATAATTAACAAGAATTCACTCATCCATTTAGGGTTTATAATTATTTTTTATATTTATTTGAATTAATAATAGATTATTTGGGTTCATTAATTCAAAGTTAGGGTATATAATTTTTTAAATTTTAATTTTTCAATGATAAATACTAATTAGAGTTTATAATATAATAATAATTTTTATTTTTATAGAAAACAATTTATAAAAAGAAGAAATGAAGAATGGTACACGTGGTACACACTATATTCTGGGACAAAGGGATGAGATCCAGTGTCCCACAATTTTATGTGTGTCATCGTGCCCCATTCTTATATCTATTATTTTAAAAATATTTTTTATAAAAATAAAATTTATTACTATGAATTATATTTAATTTTTATTTCAAAAAATTAAAATTTTTAAAAAGTATATACCATGATTTTAAATTTATCAACATATTATTAGCTAATAAAAATGAAATTAAATGATAAAAAATAATTATATACCCTAAATTGATGGAATAAACCCTAGTTAATAATCACAAAATTAAACTAAAGCATACAAAGTTGAAATTGAATAAAAAACATATAAGAAAATAAACAAAATTAAAAGTAGAACACAAAGTGAGACATAAAATGTGGTACACTGAATCTCATTCCGTCAACAAAAACTAAAGTCACATATACAAAAAGGTGAATTATCAAGAAATCACATACATACCAAAAAAAACTTATCTAGTTACCTTCCAACACACATTTGAGAAGATTCAGCCCTTCCGCCGCCGCACCCGAGCTGGGATGATCTCGATCCGGGGTGGAGGATCCTGCGATATCGCGTATTTGGATAGGTAGGTCTTTCAATCTCGATATCGCATATCAGAGAAATTTTCCACAGGAAAAATTTATTAATCACGCAGTGAGATCAAAATAAATAGTAATACTACTAATCACCAAAAATATCTTCAGATCATATCATGCACCCGTATTATCAACAACAAAACCTTAAACCTAAAACAGTGGAAATCTGAAGATCATTATCAAGAGAAATTTTCAAAGATTAATGCAATAGTAGTCGAAATCTGCAGATAATTCAAAAAGAATAAAACATAAAACCCTATTTATTAAGAAATATGCCTGCCTCCCTTGCACATTCCGCGGATTACAGTTGTTTCCATTATCAATGCGTCTCCCACTGGAGCCGCTGGCTCCGGTATTAGATCCAGACATTGTATGGGCGAAGGAGGCGGAGAGTGGGAAGAGGTTACTTGTGCGTCGCAACTTTGAGTTGTCTGTGAGAAATTTTAAAAATTGAAATGTGAAATGTGAAGAAGTTTTGCATGTCGAGGACGCTATTTGTAGAGCTGTCAAAATGGGCCGAAAATGGCCCAGCCCGATGGGCCCGCCCGGCCCGCCCGTAGTTTTGGCTGGGTTGGGCTAGGATTTTCAAGGCCCAAAAAAAACCGGGCCTCTCTGGCCCGGCCCATGCGGCCCGCCGGGTCACCCGGCCCACGGGCCAAAAAGCCCGCCGGGCTTTCGGGCCTAAATCGGCCCGTCAATATAGAAGGTGAAAATTTCAAAAATTTATATCTCCTCCCAAATTCCAATGGACCCAACCCAATCTAAGTCCATTTCTTCAATTGACGACAATGACGAGTCAAAGTCTAACTTAGGATTTAAATTAGTAATCAACAATCAATATTAAATTATTTTTACTTGAAAGATTAATTTATTTTTGGCGGTTGTTATTTTATTCCAGTTGATTTGATTACTGTATTAATTAATTTGTGAATAAATCATTTTCAGTTTTTGTTGTTTTTGCAATTAGTTTTTGTTTTTTACTTGTATTCATATTGTTTACATTTAGTTTTAGTCATATTTGTTTACATTTAATTTTAGTCAATTACGTAATTTAGATGTAGATTGTTTAAGGTCCTTTTTGTTTCATCGAATTTGTCTTCAATTTTTTTCTTTAAATTTGATTTAATTTATTAATTTTTGAAACTAAATATATATATATATATATATATATATATATACATATTAATTTATCAATTTTTGGACCGTTTTGGCCCGACCCGCCCGGTGGCCTGTATAGGGCCGGGCTGGGCTTCAATGTTCAAGGCCCGCTGAAATTTTGGGCCGGCCCGACCCGGCCCAAAAAATTACCTAGGCCCGCTGGGTTGGGCCGGGCCGGGCCGGCCCGCAAGGTTTGACAGCTCTAGCTATTTGTACCCCGTTTATAGGGAAGGAAAATGATATATACCGGCCAGTTATAACTGAAACTAAAGGAGTACTACTTATTATTATTATTATTAGTATTATAAATACACCATCTAATACGAGTTTGGATAGAATCACAATCGAATATAAATTTTGAGGTATTAATTAAGAGGCTGTGTTGCTAAATTCATTAATCTGATAAAGTTTGTCGAAACACAATCAGTTAGCGCAGTCACACAAATTAACACAACAATAAAACCCAACTAAATACTCCATTAATCACAACTTCAAATAGTGTTAATTAACTGTTAAAGAATTAATACTCTATATATATAATATTAATTTATCCATGAAGAGATGAACTGTTAAAAGAAAAATCGATATTGTGAGATTGAAGCTTGGGCTCGGTAGCGTGTTTGGAAGCATCGATTTCAGAAAGCTCGGTATCGGAGGCGTACGATCTGGGCGAAACGGGAAAGGCATCGCGATCACCGTCGGGTGCATTGGACCGCAGCGTGTAGTTGTGTAGCAGATGAATGGGCGAGGAGCGGTTAGGGGTAGAATCCCCGCTCATGATGCTAGAATTGTCTGCGATCCCTTTGCGCTGTTTGTTCCTCTGCTTCGCGGCTTGGTGCCATTTCTTCAAAGCCTTTGATGTTTGCTCCTCGAATATCGACTTCTTCATGTTTGATCCCATCTGATCATCAACCACATCATCATCTTAATGTATATTCTCATCAATTATCTCATATATCCTGTGTGATTTTACTATATATATATATATACCTGTGTTACCAAGGTGTATAATGGGAATGTGATGTAGCTGCTCACGATCTGAAGGGCTAATCCTAGGAAAACTCTGATAAGAACTACAAAAAGGGCCTCGTGGAAGCATGTTGTAATTCCAAATTCGTACTGCAATGTTACAAAAATGCATCATTCACTGTATGATATTTATATTTTACCAAAATGAAAGTATGAAATACTACTAGAGATGATCAATTACTCACCCACTTCCATAAGAAGTAGGCCATTTGATATGCATTCTGCAAGCACCAAAATAAATAAGTAAACTGATTTTTTGTATTGGATTGATATATTACTAAATTACCTGAAATAATGTAAAATGTATGAGAAAGAGTATCCATTGTGGGCGATTAAACCAAAAGAAATTGTTACTGGGCTCCACAAGTGGAGCTCCCCTCACAACAGTTGTTCGATCTTGGATTTGTTGAGCCATCTCCATGATCACCAGTTCAAGTTTCGTGCCAACTAATAAAATTATCTGAAAACACAATTTTTTTTCGTGTCAACATATATACAATGTCACTATAATAAAATTTTAAAAGTGACTAGGATAATATCAATATAATATTAATGGAACTAATATGAAATAGTATATTAGTAGCTAGCTAGTAGAGAAAACATGTTAGTTTGTAATTAATTAAAATTTAATGAAGGAGAAGCAATGATTTATCTTTGAAATGTACTTTAAAAAGGTGTTTGGCTAAGCTTATTTTAAAAAAACTTAGAAGTTTCAACAATAATTTTTCAAAATTTTATGGCTCAAAGATTTTATTTTTCAAAATTTTATAAAATATAAATTTTTTAAGAACTTATAAGTTGTCAAAGTGATTGGATAATTGAATTTATAAACTAAGAAAGAATTTTGAGTTGGAAAGAGAAAATCCCTGGTAGAGAAAAAAATTTTTTTGATAGGATATCAGTTGAAATGGTAGAAATACATATAAGATTACAGAAAAATAAATTAGAATAGATGATTTTTTTTTTGAGGAACTTATAAGATGTTGGAACTTATTTTTATAACTTATAAATTATTCACGAGTTTATTTTATCGAATACTTACAAAAAAATTATAAAATTCTTAAACAACTTAATTATAAATTATTTGAAATAGCTAAGCTAAACCAAACAACCTCTAAATTAAATTGACTTACTATCACAAAATAAACAAATATATACAGAGAAATATCGACTCACTATAAGTGGAATCACGGAAATCCAGGCCAATGTATGCCATCCTGCACAAGATATTATTGAAAGTAAGAAACTAATTGATGAAATTCTCGAATTTGTATATATATATATTGACAAGACTTACTATAGACGTTTAAGAATAAAAACATAATTGCAAAGAACCACAAGGGAATGCTGCATAGCACATGTAAAAAAAGAGTAATTAGTTCCATAATTTATAATATGACATCATCATTATACATTTGATCTAATAATATTTTAATGTTTATATTAATAAAAGAGATTCATACTTTAAATATATATAACTTTACAAACCTTATACCCAAAACCGATTTATAGTCGTCTTGCATCGATCTTTTTATATATTTGTGGAAGTCAAATTTTGTATTCGGCGCAAAATGGGCCTGCATGTTTATAACAAAATACGTAGATAAAAAATCAGCAAAAATGAGGATAAAATACGTAGATAAAAAATGAGAAAAAATTACACATGTTTATAGTAAAAACTTACAGTGATAAATCCATTGCGGATGGTCATATAGTCCACCTTAGATATCGATCCAAAAAATTGCCTGAAAAATGCTACCTGTTACATAATATGTATAGTATATTAAAATAAACGGACGTACTTACTTACAATTAAAATACACACCTATAGTAATTAAAACAAAAATTAAAATAATTGTTGTAGAAATTTATTGCAATAACTATAATAATCTTACAATCCATTTGAGAATGGGAGTGTTGTAGATTCCTGAATGACGCCTGACGAATGAGGTTTGATGAGCAAACCTGAATCTAGCTGGATCTGAAATTCAATTAAAAAGAAATAACAACCAATTTTTAATTAATATGATGTTCGCATAGGTCCAACCAAATTAACAAAAAAAAAAGGAAAAATTATATCACCATTAGTAAATTGGTAGTCCATAGACGAGGTCTCCAATTCCCACTGCTTCCACTTCTTCATCTGAATTAATGTGATTAAAAAAAAAAGTATCATTGAAATTGCAAAACCTTGTTTATGTGCTGTTTTCCATGTTATTCATTCAAAACCAAATGAAATATTTAAATATAAAATTGGATGAAATTAAGAACTTACTTTGGCATGGCCTAATACCATGAGAATTACACTGTAAAGAACATGCATAACTGCCAGCACAAATATGAAGATGTGCAATTGGTGAATCCCAGAATACGATATCAACGACACTTTCTTCTGCTTTCCACAAAATAAATAAATATTAAACATAAAAGTTTATGTCAAATCGTATAACAAGCCATTTAAAAAAAAAAAATCCTCACTTTGCTAGTACAATAATCGTACTGATCGGTTCCGGCGGCCAAAGCCCGACGCCAGACCATCTCTTGAGCGTAGGATAGTAACCTCCTACGCTCATTCTTCCCTTCATCGCCGTCGGGATCGAGGTCGGAATCGGGGTCATCGTAGCTTTTTTTGTCACAAGGGAGCCATTTATTTCCAAGGTGCTCAGGCACGCATATTTTCGCCACATACGAGGTGCCCACGGTCAGAAGTAAGGATATAAACCCAAGCAACATCAACTCTAGAAAATCGAGAAAAAAGTATAAATAAAACACAAAGTTGAAATAAATATTACTCCTATGTCATCGTGAAAAATGGAGAACCATTATTGATCATCTTAAAAAAAAAAGAACATTATGTCCCATCATTCAAACCTGCTTTGATCTTTTCGAGGGCTTCGATCATTGCCTTCTTCTCGCGTTTCTTAAACCACTGCCGTTAATACCAAACGGAAAAAAATTAAAAAATAAAGCATGATCAGTAGCGATTAATTAAGAGTAGCTTAAAAGAAGTAAAAGAAACGGAGATTAGACGGAACCTTTTCAAGGGAGTCGATCCCATGCTCTATAGCGACGGATATGATGACGAAGACGGCACAGACGACGGCGACGGCCCATGTGGAGGTTTCTTCGAGAGACCGATCTGCGGAACCTGCAGCCATTAACAACACTTGTGAAAAAACATCAAAGAGAGGTTAATGCCAATTATAATGTGTGAGATATTGGACTAGGTCAAAATATTGTAATTTACGCTGTTGTTGCTATGTTTATGGAAAGATTGCAACATTGGTCACATTTCAATTTTTTGTCTTAAAATGAAACATCAAGACTTTCTTAGTTGTGACGAAGAATATGATGGCCGGCCGGCCGAGTAATAATAGGTCCAAATTTGAGAATACAAATAAAACCCATAAATTTGTCCACAGACACAATATATGCCCAATTCAATGAATAATAGTATATATTAATCAAACTGCATATATCGGAAATGGAGTTGGTGGTGGGATGGATTGAGAGTGGTTTTGCCTTCAATCATGATTAATCTATAATTCCAATGCCAAAAAACATGTATATCAAGTTGATCTTGAGGTTTTGATGGTATTTTTTCGAAAAAAATTTAGTAGAAGAAAGAGAAGTGCAAAAGAGAAGTTTTTGGAGAAAATTCCGTAACATGAGTTGGATTTCACTAATTGGCGTTCAAATTAATTAAATTGCGAATCATAATTCGTTAATAGATAATACTGTTCGATTTTTCAATAAATGGTAACGATCTTTTTCTCAAAAAAATAAAATAAATGGTCACGATCTTCGATATGTATATGTACTCTGTATAAGTAAATTACTATATATATTGGAGTATATATTTATGATGATTCCTGAAATATATAGCAGTAATTCAAATATTTTTTTTTCAATTGCAAATAAGAAAATTTAGATGGCAATACAAGCGGAATCATATCATAATCTTATTGACATTTGACACGAAACAAATCAAGACAAGAATCCATCCATTTCGATTTGTATTTTATTTCCTATAAGTGAACTGCATATACATTAAATTGTGTTTCTATTTGTGTTTTTATTATGTTATTAAGATTTTGTTCTAAATTAGACAGATTTGTTTTGTGCAAGAAATTAATTTCTTGATGGTGAAATCAAGTCTGTTCGATTGGCACTGCAGAGGGATTGAGATTGAAGTAGTAATGTTCGGCCGGAATGATGGGTTACAGTGGAGAAGAAGAAATAATCAAATGATAAGTTAGTGATTACTAGGAGTAAGATGAGTGATGTTTTGATTTTATTATTTTCATTGAATCGTGAAAAAAAGGTTTGAAGGAAGGAAAGTATAAGTAAATATTTATGCTCTTATCTATTGATGTTCTTTGAGTTGGGCTATAAAAAGTTATTTAGAAATAACTGTATTGAGGTTCTTTGAGTTGGGGCTATAAAAAGTTATTTAGAAATAACTGAGTTGGAGTTATAAAAATTTCATTATATACGTAATCTTCTTTGAAATTGATTTTTAAAAACTTATTAATTTATCATAAACTTTAAATGGGGGCTATAAGGGTATAATAGTAAAATTATAATTATTTTTTGTTGTATATGATTTCGTAAGCTTATAATCTAGTTTGTATACTCTGGAGTTGTAAAGTTTACTCTGGTGAAGTTGCCAGAGCAGAGGAATCACTGCTGGCAGACCAGAGGAATCGGTACGCCAGAGGAATCGGTTCGTCAGAGGATTCGCTGCTGGCAGACCAGAGGACTCGGTTTCGTCAGAGGAATCGATCTTCTGCCAGAGCAGAGAGATCGCGCCGCTGGCAGAGCAGAGAGGTCGCGCTGATGCCAGAGTCAGAGCCGAGGCATATCAGAGTTAGAGTTGCCAAGGCAGAGTCAACACTCCAGAGACAGAGTCAAAGTTTCTTTTGCAGAGCTAACTGTTTTGCATAACGGTTTCTTTGATGGTTGTTTACAGCTCGTTATTTTCAAAGTTTGCTATATAATGAGCAATTGGGTGTCTAATGTAAAAAAAACACCAGTCAACACTTGTAACACCTTGTAAAATTCTCAGTTCGCGAATCAATAGTAGAAGTTCCCTTTCTTGGTCCCGTGGATGTAGGGTTTCAGCCCGAACCACGTAAATCTTTTGTGTTCATCGCAATTTCTTCGTCAATTCTTAACAAGTGGCGCCGTCTGTGGGAATTCTTGATCCACAACCGACGCAGGAATGTCGATGCCACGAATTGAGACCGAGAAGTTTACGGGGAAAAATGATTTTGGGTTATGGCGTATCAAGATGCGTGCATTGTTAACCCAGCAAGGTTTGGCGGCAGCTCTAAAAGGGGATGATGAATCTTCTTCATCGGCGGTTACAAGGGATTCCGCGGCAGCTGTGGAGGCAGAACTCAAGAAAGCATAAATGCGTGAGAGGGCCCATAGCCTTATCATCCTATGCCTAGGTGATAAGGTTTTGAGGGAGGTAGCCAGGGAGAAATCTGCAGCGGCGGTGTGGGCAAAGTTGGAGGCGATTTACATGACGAAATCGCTTGCGAATCGGTTGTTCTTGAAGCAAAGGTTGTACTCCTACAGAATCTTGGATGGAAAATCGATTGATGATCAATTGGAGATATTCAATAAGATCATTTATGATCTTGAAAATGTTGATGTGCGAATAGGAGATGAGGATCAAGCAATTATCCTACTCAATGCTCTCTTGAGTTCATATGATCAACTCAAGGATGCTATGTTGTATGGGAGAGAAAGTGACATCACAGTGGAGGAGGTTCAGTCTGCTCTGAAATCTAAGGAATTGCAGAAGGCATCATCAACATCAGCTCACAAGAAAGAGTCTGTTGGTGAGGGCTTGACTGTAAAACAGAAAGGGGATAAATCCAAGAAATCCAAGAAGGAATTCAAGAAGGGTAAACAGGAGAAGGGAAACAAGAACTCTGATGATGATATTCAAACTTGCTATCACTGCAAGAAGCCGGGCCATTGGAAGAGGGACTGCCACATTTGGAAGAAAAACCAAAAGCAGTCCAACACTACCAAGAAGCAAGAGCCCAAGGAGCAAGAGCAGTGTGACACTGCAGAGGCTTTGAATGTGATGCAAGGTGATTTGGATGACCAATGGATACTGGATTCAGGGTGCTCTTTCCACATGTGTTCAGTTAAAAGTTGGTTTACTGATTTGCAATTTCAATCGGAAGGAACAGTGGTTCTTGGAAATAACCAGACCTGTGAAATCAAAGGAAATGGGAGTATAAAGTTCAGACTGCATGATGGCACCATCAGGACTTTGATGGAGGTGAGGTACATCCCTAGTCTAAAAAGGAATCTGATATCCCTTGGATCTCTTGAAACGAAGGGGTATGAATGGAGATCTGTAAAGGGTGGAGTTGTTGTCACCAAAGACAACAAGGTCATTTTGAAGGGGATGAGGAGGAATGGTTTGTATTACTTAGAAGCCACAGCCATCACAGGGCAGTCTGACTCCATGAAGAAGGATGATTCAATCTTGTGGCATAAAAGATTGGCTCATGTTGGAGAGAAAGGGCTCAATCAGTTGCTGAAACAGAACAAGATCAGTAACCCTATTCCATTCAAGGTGGTCATATGTGAGCAGTGCATCTTAAGCAAAAGTAAGAGACTCTCATTTGATACAGGTAAACATACATCTAAAGCTCTTCTGGATTATGTTTACTCTGATTTGTGGGGACCAACACAGACTGAAAGTCTTGGAAAAGGGAGATATTACATGTCTATAATGGATGATTACTCTAGGAAGTTGTGGATTTTCATCTTGAAGGATAAAACTGAGGCACTAGAGAAATTCAAAGTGTAGTGTAATGAGGTGGAGACTGAAAAGGCAACCAAGGTGAAGTGCCTGAGGACTGATAATGGTTTGGAATTTGTGTCCAAGGAATTCAATGATTTCTGCTCTGGAAGGGGAATCCAGAGACACAAGACAGTCCCAGGAACTCCACAACAGAATGGGGTTGTTGAGAGGATGAATAGGACCATTCTGGAAAGGATAAGGTGTATGTTGTTTGACTCAGGGATGCCAAAGAAATTCTGGGCAGAGGCTGCTGTCACTGCAGCCTATTTGATCAACAAATCTCCTTCATCCGCTATTGAATTCAGAATTCCAGATGAGCTCTGGTATGGTTCTACATCCAACTATTCACATTTGAAGATTTTTGGGTGCAGAGCATACATACATGTCAGACAAGAGAAGCTTGAACCAAGGGCCTTAAAATGTGTGATGTTGGGCTACCCCAAGGGTGTGAAGGGATACAAGTTGTGGTGCACTGAACCAGGAATGGGGAGAGTATACATCAGCAGAGATGTAGTTTTTGATGAAGCTCTCATGCCTTATAAAGTAGGATCTGATCCAGAGAAAGAAAATGCAGATGGTAAAATTTTGTTGGATGAATTGTTTGATAGAAACCATGCTGATAATGAATCAGGAGCAACTAAAGTCTCTCAACAAGCTGCAGATGATGAAGATGTTGGGAGCAGCTCTGATAATCTAAGCTCATACCAACTAGCAAGGGATCGAGCAAGGAGGCAGCCCAAGCCACCTCAGAGATATAACCAAGCTGAGATGGTATACTTTGCTTTGAGCATTGCAGAGGAGCTGGAGTATCAGGAGCCCAAATCCTATGCAGAGGCTATGAAGGGACCAGAGAGAGAACAATGGCTCTTAGCCATGAAAGAGGAGATGAACTCTCTTGAAAGGAATGGTACCTGGATACTGGTGTCAAAGCCACTGAACAAGAAATTAGTAAGCTGCAAATGGATCTTCAAGAAGAAGATTGAGGTTATTGGGAAGGAGCAGACCAGGTACAAAGCAAGATTGGTGGCAAGAGGTTTCACTCAAAAGGAGGGAATTGATTATAATGAAGTATTCTCACCTGTGGTTAAGCATACTTCCATCAGAGTTATGCTGTCAGTTGTAGCTCAGTTTGATATGGAGCTTGAGCAGATGGATGTTAAAACCGCATTTCTACATGGAGAGTTGGAGGAGAAGATCCATATGGTCCAGCCTGAGGGGTTTGTACATCCAGAGACAAGCAACAAGGTGTGTTTACTTTAGAAAAGCTTATATGGTCTCAAACAGAGTTCAAGGCAATGGTACAAAAGGTTTGATGAGCATATGGAGTTGATGGGATTCACAAAGTCTGCATATGATAGCTGCGTTTATTTGAAGAAAATGAATGAAGTTACTGTTGCATATTTGCTGCTATATGTAGATGACATGTTAATAGCTAGCAAAGATAAGGCTGAAATCAAGGTAATCAAAGATGGTTTGAATCAAGAGTTTGAAATGAAAGATCTTGGTGCAGCCAAAAGGATTCTTGGGATGGATATCGTGAGAGACAGGAAGGCTGGAAAGCTATGGTTATGTCAAAAAGATTACATATTGAAGATGTTAAGGAAATTCAATATGCATGAATCAAAGGCTGTTACAGTGCCCCTAGCTGTTCATCTGCAACTCTCAGATAAACAGAAACCAAAGAATGACACAGAGAGACACCAAATGATAAATATACCTTACTCAAATTTAGTGGGAAGCTTGATGTACACAATGGTCTGCACTAGGCCAGACATTGCACAAGCTATAAGTGTTATGAGCAGGTATATGGTGGATCCTGGTAGAGAGCATTGGGAAGCTCTCAAGAAGGTGCTGAGGTACTTAAAGGGCAGTGCAGACAGAGCTGTTTTGTTCCAGAGGAAGGAAGACATCAGCAAGCCTTTCTTGATGGGATACACTGACTCTGACTATGCTGCTAACACAGACAACAGGAGATCTCAGTCAGGTTACATTTTCACACTCTTTGGATCAGCTGTTAGTTGGAAATCTTCATTACAATCTGTAGTTGCATTATCAACCACTGAAGCAGAGTACATGGCTGCAACCGAAGCTGTGTGGCTCAAAGGATTAGTGCACGATTTTGGTATTGAGGAAAGTTCTGTAACTTTGAAGTGTGACAGTCAGAGTGCTTTGTATCTTATGAAACATCAAACTTTTCATGAGAGATCTAAGCACATAGATGTCAGAATGCATTTCATAAGGGATATAGTTGATCAAGGACTGGTGAAGATGGAAAAAGTTGGGACAGAGGAGAATGTAGCTGATGCGCTGACTAAGGCTTTGCCTACTGCTAAGTTTGAGCATTGTCTTAAGTTGGTAAATCTGCTGATTTGAAGTTTAATATAGAATTAAAATGTTTCGGAGAAAGAACTGGAGCCTTTGTTATTGTTGTCGATTATTAGCTTAGAAATCAGGTGGAGATTTGTTGTATATGATTTCGTAAGCTTATAATCTAGTTTGTATACTCTGGAGTTGTAAAGTTTACTCTGGTGAAGTTGCCAGAGCAGAGGAATCACTGCTGGCAGACCAGAGGAATCGGTACGCCAGAGGAATCGGTTCGTCAGAGGATTCGCTGCTGGCAGACCAGAGGACTCGGTTCGCCAGAGGAATTGGTTCGTCAGAGGAATCGGTCTTCTGCCAGAGCAGAGAGATCGCGCCGCTGGCAGAGCAGAGAGGTCGCGCTGATGCCAGAGTCAGAGCCGAGGCATATCAGAGTCAGAGTTGCCAAGGCAGAGTCAAAGTTTCTTTTGCAGAGCTAACTGTTTTGCATAACGGTTTCTTTGATGGTTGTTTACAGCTCGTTATTTTCAAAGTTTGCTATATAATGAGCAATTGGGTGTCTAATGTAAAAAAAACACCAGTCAACACTTGTAACACCTTGTAAAATTCTCAGTTCGCGAATCAATAGTAGAAGTTCCCTTTCTTGGTCCCGTGGATGTAGGGTTTCAGCCCGAACCACGTAAATCTTTTGTGTTCATCGCAATTTCTTCGTCAATTCTTAACATTTTTATTATTATTTTAAATAATGGACTATAATGAGAAAATTGGGAGCTATGTTTAAAATTACCCTATATCTAAATAGACCCAATTTCAAATAAGTGGTCCGGTTCGACTCGGTTAATTTATTTAGTTGAAATGGTAGTAAGACTGATTTTACATTTTTCAAAACAATAATTGTTCACAATTAAATCAAAACACAAGCTCAAATACAAACATTTAAAGCCATAGAAATTACTTCAAAATATGATAGAAATTAAAAAAGAAAAAGAAAAGAAGAGACGCCATTTCGAACCGAGACAATTTTCAATTTAAAATTAAACCAAAAAAAAAAAGCAAATGTTATCCAGTTCGGAAGAGTACCGACCAACGAAATCACGAAAACACGATTATCAAAATTTATGAAAACACTACAACTAGGTAAACAAAACTAAAAATTGAACATAGCAAAACGTTTTTACATCTTCGATTTCATCGACACCAACAGAAAAGAAAATAAATGAAAAGTAGCAAACACAAGGTGAAAGAGGTTGAGACTACAACTATTTCACACACACTCTCGCTCCACTTTCCTCTCGATTTCGCACTTTAATCTCCTTCGCCTCTGAAATCTTTTCAGAATGGCGGCTCTGTCCAATTCCGTTGTGATTTCGAGGAGCTCCGCAATCGATTTATCTTCCGGTAAATTCACGGATTTGTTTTTTTTTTTTTTTTCAATCGCTAGTTTGTTTATTGATTTCCTTGTTTATTATTTTTCTTAAGTGGAACGTTTTCTAATTCATTGTTTTTGAAACCACTGTATGAGACTTTTTGAGAAGGAAATTATATGCGGTGATGGAAGCTGGATTTGAATGTTTTGTGCCTAATTCTTTGTTTAAAGAACTTAAAGGAGCTGAAATTGGAGCTCGTCTCACCTTTTCTAAGCTAATATCTTTATTACTACTTGTCTGTGCTGAATTAAGTGTTTTACGGCCCATTTTTGTGCTTTGTTATGAATGACTATTGACTGGGATTTTGTGTGTGCTGGCATAGAATATTGATGGGCATTTAATCGCATTATTAGTCAAAACGCTTTACTTCGTTATCGGAATTTTGTTGTATAACTGAAGTTGTGCTCGTTTTCCCAATCATGGTAGCACTTGCTGATGTTTGTGATGTTTGGGAAATAGGGCATGGAGAGGTGAAGTGAAGAAACAGAGGGTGACATATAAAGTCATATTATAATTTATGAAACTAATGAAGACGGCTACGCAAAGGAATTCATGGATTCACTTTTGCTGCAGTTGTTATTTCAATGAAGTTTTTACCTTTGATATGTTTAGTGGCTTTTTTAAAAAATTAGGACTATCTGCTTTTGGGAGAAGCCCGGCAACTTTTTTGAAGCTCATCCTCACTAATACGAGTGATCCGTATAGAGTTAAATGTTCTCTCATGTATTTATCTGTACGGCAACTGTTACTTTGAAGGATTACTAGAATAGGAATGCACTTTTCTTTCTAAGCTGGATTAGACATGTTAGAGTCAAATTATGGATGTTGCAGTCATCTCGTGCCGCTCGTTTAATTACTCTTGCTAAATATCTTACCATCCATGGATGTGCCTCTCAATATTATCTTATTACAATGGTCTATTTTGCCTTTTGTGCTAGGTTCTTCTTTGAAGTCTGCTGATCAATTTGTGAGACCCACTAACTTGGCCTTGAGTTTTAAGGGCAACAGGAGACCATCCACCCACAGAAAGATACTCACTGTTCAAGCCAGTTATAGGTATATAAATTGAATTACTATTGTTGTAAAACCGGTAGTAATGAAATTTGTCATTAGCAGTTTGCTTTTGTTTTCTTTCCCGTCTCTTGTTATCAAGGCTCTGCTAATTGCATTGCGCTTGATTTATATCAATTAGTTCCAAGTTGCTCTAATCTTGCTATTGCATGCAGTTCTTTTTTCATTTTTATTGAATGCTATGATAACATGCTACGTGTATTTTTGCCAACGAGCACCAAATAAGAACCAAGACGATCTGTATAAGGTTCTAATTGTGAGTAAGGAGAACTAGATTAGTGAAACAAGTACTTAAAAGAAACATAGGATAGGAACACTACATTTTTCCTCCTTTTTTTTAGATTCTTGTGAGATAGATCTAAAAATATCTATTGGTTTTATGCATCCTATGGCAGTGATGGTGGAAGGCCTGGCAGTGCAAGTATCTTTGTCAGTGGCTTTGTTTTAGGGGGATTAATTGTTGGCACACTCGGTTGTGTTTATGCACCTCAGGTGATGATCGAAACAAAATATTTTAGATGAATTATCATTTGTTTTTCAGTTTTTCTCCTATGCGTGTTTGTCTTAGTCTTTCACTCTTATGTAATACTGTGCTGATCTATAAAAAATTCCTCATAAGTTTTCTGCAATTGCATTCTCTTCTGCTGTATTGAGTGTTGAAGAGAATTATATAATGACATCTGGGTACTCTATCCACTATTCAACAGATCAGCAAGGCTTTAACTGGAACTGACAAAAAGGATCTCATGAAAAAACTGCCCAAATTTATCTACGATGAAGAAAAGGCCTTGGAGGTATGGATATTTCTTATACAGGTGTCTATTTATATTCATATCCATAGACTAATTAGGTCAAGAATTGTGGACACTGCCATTCAAAAAGATGTTCTGCTCGTGAAAGTTCTTTAGATATAACCTATATTCTTCTGTTGATAGATCTTCAAACCTTTTTAGAACCAAAAATAAACAAATTAAAGCTTGTTTTTAACTGTAATGTGCAGTATCTTGAGGTCTAACGGACTTCTTATGTGTGAGTAGATCAATACATAAGTATGTATTCCCATTTAATTTTGAGATGCACTCTCTAGTATCTTGTTTAAGGAAGAGTGACACGGTTGGTGTTTTTCCATCTTCAGTTTAATGACATCCATACCGTTGTTTCCTTTCAACTTACATACTTGCGAAATATTTAATGTGCAGAAGCAACGCAAGAAACTGGCTGAGAAGATTGCACAGCTGAATGATGCCATAGATAATGTATCCACGCAGTTGCGATCAGAAGAGCCACCTAATGGAGCAGCAGTGAGCTCAGATGACATCGAGGCCCTCATCTAAGGCTGGTGATTCCTCTAAGGCACATATATGGTCACAGCACCCACCCTTCACTGTGGATGATGCCATTGTTCTACGAATGCCGGGTTTAAGACATAATACGATAGTGCTATTTTGCTGTTAGTTTGTTCTGCCCTTTGATGTATGTCGAGAAATCACAATGTCTAATAACCTCTTGTATTGGTCTATACAAACCTGTGTTTTATGTATTTTATTCCTTCTAGTTGTGAGACAAAGTAGTGTCCAAACATAATGTCTTGGGTATTCAAGTTTCAACATTATGAAAAACTGCAAGTATTTCAAAGCCAAGTGGGTGAAATTTACAGACAGATCCAACACTATTTCTTGCCCACAACGGCACTACCCCAAATCTTAGACATCATTTTCATTTCTATCCCAGGTTGTAATGACAGCAAAAGATATTTGTAATAGACTCTGTTTCCTAGCACCGATTCCCATACTTCATCACAAGCACAAGAAATTTAGAACTATTAATTATCTGATTGGTTAGTCTTTCAGGAAACCGTGGGAAAATTTAGTTCAAAATAATTGAATATTTCAAAAGGGCCATCAAGAAATGAAAACCACAATGGGAGAAAAAAATATCTGTGGCTCACATGCATTTTGATGGTGCAAGAAAATGCATCATCTTATCCAATATCAATCTCCACATTCCATCCTCACCACTCAATATCTTGACTCATTTGTTTCAGTTCTTGGCCAACAAAATGACAAAAAACAATACTTTCCCAATATTGAATTCATGTTCTAAAAATTTATATGTTGGTAAGTTTTTTCATTTAACTTTTTTCAGTTGCAGCAATGGCGTCCCATGCAGCTTTGGCCTCTTCAAGAATCCCAGCCTGCACAAAGCTCCCTTCCAAGACCTCTCATTCTTTCCCTGCTCAATGCTTCTCAAAGGTCAATTCTTGATGCAAATTGCTACCACACTATTTTAGATCTACATAACTTGAATGACCAAATTTCAATTCTTTTGATATTTTGGCGGTTTCAAGGGATTTGATCTTATTCATTTTCATGGTTGTATAGAGAGTTGAAGTAGCAGAATTCTCTGGCCTCAAATCCAGTGGTTGTGTGACTTTTGCCAAGAATGGTAGGGAAGCTTCCTTTTTTGATGCAGTGGCTGCCCAACTCACCCCAAAGGTAATTTCCCCTGCCTTTTCTCCGATAATCGAGTAGTGATCACTTCGAATATCGCCTTCTTTTGCTCCCAAAAGTCGATATAGCAAGGCATCTTGATCTAGATGATGCTACTATTATGATACATTTTAAGGTTTAAGGCACAAAATATATAAATCCATCTACACTTAGTTGAAATAAATGAAGTTTTTGATCGCTCAAAACTAGGGATCTCTCATGTTTTGACTATGGTGAAAATGGGCAAGATTAGACTGCAGGATCAGCTCCTGCTAAGGGAGAGACTGTGGCCAAACTGAAGGTCGCCATCAACGGATTCGGGCGCATTGGGAGGAACTTCCTGCGCTGCTGGCACGGCCGCAAGGACTCCCCACTGGAGGTGGTGGTCGTCAATGACAGCGGTGGCGTGAAAAACGTGAGACTTGAGACCAAAAATCAGTTTTGTTTAAGGTTGAAGAATGATCTCTCACTGATTCTTGCATAAGCATTGCATTGTAGGCTTCTCACTTGCTCAAGTACGACTCGATGCTAGGCACGTTCAAGGCGGATGTGAAGACAGTGGACAACGAGACGATCAGCGTTGATGGGAAGCTCATCAAGGTTGTCTCCAACAGGGACCCTCTCAAGCTCCCTTGGGCTGAGCTAGGCGTCGACATTGTCATCGAGGTACATCATCACCACAATAATCGAGTTTTTGAGCTTCTTGATTGATTGATTGATGAAGAATTTATCCAGGGGACTGGTGTTTTTGTGGATGGTCCGGGAGCAGGCAAGCACATCCAAGCTGGAGCCAAGAAGGTCATCATCACTGCTCCGGCCAAGGGCGCTGATATCCCGACCTACGTCGTTGGTGTCAACGAGCACGACTACGACCACGACGTTGCTGATATCATCAGGTTGCTGCTAGCTAGACTTGTGGTGCAGCTGCATTGCCATTGCCATTAGTTGACATTATTGTGGTTAATTGTTTGAATTCTTGCAGCAATGCTTCTTGCACCACCAATTGTTTGGCTCCCTTTGTCAAGATTTTGGATGAAGAATTTGGTAGGAGTTTTTGCTTCTTCTATCTATCTATCTATCCATCTGTTTTTGTGAATGAGTGAGTTTTGTCATGCAATTTTGCAGGCATTGTGAAAGGAACTATGACAACTACTCACTCATACACCGGTGATCAGGTATATATAGTTTTGTGAAATTCTGTTAATTCAGTATTTGAACTTTTTCATAGTGTCCCCTAGTTTGTAAATTAATAACCATATATACTATGATTATTGCAATTATGAAAAAGTAGAAAGGGTTGATGATATGATGATGTGGGTGCAGAGGCTTCTAGATGCTTCCCACAGGGACCTCCGGCGAGCTCGGGCGGCGGCGCTGAACATCGTGCCGACGAGCACGGGGGCGGCGAAGGCGGTGTCCCTGGTGCTGCCGCAGCTGAAGGGGAAGCTGAACGGCATAGCACTGCGCGTGCCGACGCCGAACGTGTCGGTGGTGGATCTGGTGGTGAACGTGGCGAAGAAAGGGATATCGGCGGAGGATGTGAATGCGGCATTCAGAAAGGCGGCGGAGGGGCCGCTGGCGGGCGTGCTGGCGGTGTGCGACGAGCCTCTGGTGTCAGTGGACTTCCGGTGCAGCGACGTGTCCTCCACCATCGACTCGTCGCTCACCATGGTCATGGGCGACGACATGCTCAAGGTCGTCGCTTGGTACGACAACGAGTGGGGATACAGGTCTTAACTCTTTAACACGACAACACCACTTTAATTAATTTCTTCCTATTTGCATTACATTAACATATCAACTGCATCTGCATGTGTTTTTCAGCCAAAGGGTTGTGGATTTAGCTCATTTGGTAGCCAACAAGTGGCCCACTGGCGTTGCAGACGCCACTGGAGACCCTTTGGAGGATTTCTGCAAGACTAGCCCTGCAGACGAGGAATGCAAGATTTATGAGTGATACATTTTCAGGATTTTAATTAAATTCCTTATTTTCTCCCAATAAATGGGAGCTCTTGTTTCTTATCGGCCGGAGGATTGTAACTAAGATTTATAAACTTATATTTATAATATGACGTTTTTAATCCTGAAATCGTATAACAGTTTAATTTAAACTGTTATACGATTAAGGTAAGAGATAAGAATTATATTTCTTATAGTTCAAATTAAATATAGACTTCTTTATAAATGTTTTGGCATATGTGAAGTTTATTAAATATTGATTTTAGAACCTATGAATTCATTAAACTGTCATTGATATATATATCGGAGAAGACTACAGTATAAACACATCTTAACATATAAATTATAAACTAGTTTAAATGCATGAATTTTATGTAGAACACGTATGAATTTGCTGTTTAACTGCAGTATGAATTGTGAAAATTAATTTTTTTGCTATTTATGAGATTCGAACTCGGGACCATGAATTCATCCAACAAAGTGATTAATTTACCGTAGATCTTGATGATTAAAGGTTGAAAATGATTCCTATTTTATATATTAAGAGGTGTTTTTATTTTAGCCCACCCATGTATATATGTACGTTGATTGCTTGCTTTATATGAAATTCACCGAAGTTTTACCGAATCTTATTTAAAATAACTGTTTTCGGTGCATTGCATTTGTATAATACCAAAGAGAGAAAAAGTGAACAAAACAAAACAAAATATTTTTCAATAGTTTGCCGAACAGATATCTAGTCCTTATCCATCTATCACTGCACCCGTTGCATTGTTTTAGTTAGAGAGGGGAATTGTTATGACATGCAAAAGTAGAAGTAGTGTTATATATGGATTATTATCTTTATTTGAAAAAATATTTTAGTTCCTAAATATTTAGTCTAAAGCGATACGTGTCAAATGACATATCAATGTAACTTTATACGAATAGCAAAAATATTATTTAAGATAGAGACGGAAACTATGGGCAAACATTTATTTATAGCACTATTGGTGAGGTGCATGTGCGCGCAGTTGCTCAAATTTCGCTGTGTTGCCGACCAAGGAAAAACGAATTAATGCGACATTAATTTGCTAGATTGCGTGTATAAATAAATGTGAGAATATATATAAATGATAATTAAATTAAAAATCTAGCTAGTTTCTCAAAATAATCCTCAACTATTATAACTTGTCATCATGTATCCATATAAAAATAATTTTCAAGTTTCGAAGTTGAATTCACTCTTCTTTACAATTTCTCGCTTTTAATCATTGTAAAACTATTTACAAATAATGACCCACTTGATATTTGAAGACTTTAATTCTTGATGGGTTGAAATGCACTCACCTTTTTAAGTGGCAAGTGGTTCGATTCCATAGTAAACTCTGCTACTTATCATGTGAACTTTCTAAATTATAAAGATGGAATTAAATTTGTAGAGCCCATAGTTTGGTTCAATTTGGAATCATTATTTTCGTGAAATATTTCACATGTGAAGGTGAGCGTAAAAGAACTCAATGATAGAACATTAGAAATATATGGTTATATAAAAAATAGTTCATCGTGATAATTATTGTACGTATTGAAGATAGCAAATTAGCACGTGGTTTCAATTGTAGACGTTCTTCTTTATATTCAAACGACATTGTCCTTTTATTTATGCTCATTTTCTCTTATTAGAGATGGAATAACGATATAATATTATGCGAATACTCAAAAGCCATCGCTAATTAATTATGAAATTATAATCATTCGATTGCTAAAAAAATTATTTATTGAACAACAAATTATCGTATCATATGTGATTACAGTAGTAACACATGTGTCGTCGAATCCCTACCAATCTTCTTTCTCAAATAAGATGAAACTACTATTCCTAAAAGTTGGAGTGAAAAGAATTCCTTTCGTTTTCTGAATTATGGTGCTCTTCATCTACATATTTGAAAGACACATTATACAATACAATACATGCATCTTCATAATCAATGTGAAAAGATGTTTTGTGAGTAGTGACTGAATTAAATGAATACCAAACAAACATTATATATATATAGCACTCAAATATTGTAGGATACATACATAAATAAACGTGTGTAGAGCGGCGGCAAGACTTATCTTATCCCTTATCAGCTAATTCAAATGTCAGTTTTTTAATTTTCGAAGAAATTCAAATTTCAGTTAAAAAGTTGCTTCTCCAACTACCTTTCCTTATATAAAACCCAGCTTAATTCCAAACCTCCATCCACACCTCAACGCTACTCCTTACTCCCTTTCTCTCTCTACATGACTGCCCGCTCTCTCCTCGGCGGCGCAAACTCGCCGCCGTCTCGCGACTCCTCCGCGGCGATCGAAGCAATCGATTCCGACTTCATAGTGATCATCGCCGCTCTCCTCTGCGCCCTAATCTGCGTGCTCGGACTCGTCGCCGTCTCGCGCTGCTCCTGGATCCGCCGCCTCGCCGGAAGATATCCGGCATCGTCGCCGGCGACCGCCTCCAGCAAAGGCCTGAAGAAGAAGGTTCTGAAATCGCTGCCGAAGCTCACCTACGGCCAAGGCAACGAATTAGAGGCGGCGAAGCTCCACGACTGCGCCATTTGTCTGGCGGAGTTCGCCGCCGGCGATGAGGTACGAGTGCTGCCGCAGTGCGGCCACGGTTTCCACGTCGGGTGCGTCGACACGTGGCTGGCCTCCCACGCATCCTGTCCGTCGTGCCGCCAGATTTTGGAGGTAGCGCGTTGCCGGAAGTGCGGCCGCCTTCCGCCGTCGACCGGCTGTTCCGTCGCCGGATTGCGGCCGGAGCCGAGGGAAAGCATAGTTAGTATAGGTTTTATCTCGTAATTAGTTTGGCGCCCTAAAACTTGCCTATATTCATATGTACAGTCATATATCCGATTTAATTACAAGTTTTGATCGTTCCTCCATCTATGAAAATATTACTAATTTTAAGGGTTAAGTATCAAATAAGTCCTAACATAAAGGCCTTATCATGTTTAGATCCATATAGTTGAAATTGGGTCAATTAAACCCTCAAACTGCCTAATTTCGAACAATTAGCCCCTTCGACTTAACGGTCGTTTAACACCGTTAACTATTTTAAATTAATTTTCTTTTTATTTCGTTAGTGGTGGGACCCACCCCTTCTTCTTCGCCACGCTCACCAGAAACAACCGCAAAAGCAGATTTCGAGACTCCATCCCAATCAGATTCAATTTCTACATCAAATTCGCACAACCGCAGATGCAGCGCTGCCATTGCCACCATTAGACTCTTCTGCAACATTTCGTCGAACACCTGAGCTGCCAACTAGAGTTGAGCTCTTGAACAATGGTGTCTCTCCCACTCTTTCAGAATTATTCTTCAAAACCTTCACTGAATTCCCCCGATCACTGAATTAAAATAGGTAATTTGGGCAAAGATCTGGGCTTTCTCTCCAATCGAGCCCTCGAAGAAGATGAAGCATCAGAGTGTTTCTGGTAGCCGATGTGGGTTCCATATCCGGCACAGCCTCCTCTCACTGTTCGCCTCTCCGCCGTCGATATCCCTCCCATCGTCACAGCTGCCTCACGACTCCACTTCCTTCCTCACCCGCCACTGCCGCGCCGAATTGAGCGAAGGCGTGTTGGAGGTCGGTGCGCAGGGAATTCCCCGCCGCCTCGTTCATCTGCGCCATCTCTCGCCATAGCTGGTTCTCAACGTAGAGGCCCTTAGCCTTTTCCTGAAGCATTAGATTCAATTTCGCCACTTTCTTGATTTGATCGTCTTTCTCTCTCAACCTTTTCATCACCGATTCTCCAATCCTTGCGACCAAAATTCAACAAATCTAATTGGTGCATCAGAATAATTACATGTTCGCAAATTATGGCGTCGATCTCCAACTGGTGTTGCTGGATTTGAGGCAACATATTTTCGACCAAGAATTGAGAGCCGCTCCGGCGTAGAATTCATCTACAAGCCCACCGATTAAAAAAAATGAAAACAAACGGCGTCAACTGACCGTTAGAGGCGAGGGCTCGATTGTTCGAAATTAGGCAGCTTGAGGGTTTAGTTGGCCCAACTTCGACTATAGGGATCTAAACGTGATAAGGGCCTCTATGTTAGGGGCTTATTTGATACTTAACCCTAATTTTAATTTGACATAGATTTTATTGCAATATTTAATAATTTCAATATAGTTAAAAATGGACTCCACCGTTATATAAAATAAACTAGCATTTGCACTCGTGCAACGCACAAAAAATATTTTTATATTTTATTATACTCCATAAAATTGATTATCATTTGATTATTATATAAAAATTATAAATATAATTAAAAATACTATTATTTAAGATAAATATATTTTAGGTTAATATAAAAATAATAAATAATAATTCATATTAATAATAAATGATATTGTGGAAAAAAACAAAATAAGTTAAAAGATAATTGAAAAAAATAGATTTATTTAAAAAAAGATGAGAGAGAATTTTCTTAAGTTTTAATCTTTAAATAAATATAATTTTTATATTTTAAATCCAATTTTACATAACATATATCAAATTAAAGCTCTTGTCATGATCTTTAATTTGATATCCATATCAAATATTTTATAATTAGTAGAATTTCACAATTTTAAAAAGAGATAAAATAGAAAAATAAGAAGTTAAAGAAAAAGAAAAAAAAGATGTATAACTTATAAATAAACCTTCAATTTTATTCTAACCACAAAATTGTCATTCAATTTTGAAATTGATTTGAAATCAATTTGAAATTGAAAACTCCCTTTTTAATATAGTATAGATTATTGAAGTTGAATTAAATGTGAAACATGAATAATTCTTTTGTAAATAAGAAGTATATATTTTAATTTAAAAGAAAAAGATAAGAAAAAAAAATGGAATCATTTCCTAAAAAGGAAAATGACATATTTTGTGGGTGCAAAAAATCACTAAAATGTAAAAAGTTTTTATGAACGAAGAATATAATTAATGTTGTTTAATTAAAAATATAATTTGCATATAATTTCTTATTTATTATTCTATATAATCTTCGAACACATTAAATAAAATATTTTAGTAAAAAAATATTTAAATATAATTATAATTTAGAAAATAGACTAAATCTTGAGATATTTAAAAAGAAATAGAGGACTATTAAAGTGTGACATATAAAGTAATTCCTAAATAAACTATATTAATCATAATGTTACTAATACTTCCTCCGTTCTATTATTAGTGACATGTATTTCATTAGTCTAATTAAAAGTAGCTCAGACTATAAATGAAAAATATTATGCTAACACTTAAACAAGTGTGGACACTACTAATTCATACATTCTCTTGAATTTTTATGTTCAAAAATTCTGAACCACTAATAATGGAAATTTAATCCAAGACTCATAATGAAATTTGTAAATTTTGAAGAAATATGTTTTCTGGTAAAAAAAAATTATATGAGAAGCCATTATAATTAACAATCGAAAATTCCAGTTGTAATTAATTTAGATGTAGGCATCTAACGACTTCATCGACCAGATTTCTTGCGTTTTTTTATGTTGTTTCCCTTGTTATCATTATAGTTGTATGAAAACTTTCCCTATTATATTTTTCAATGTTACATTCATATATAGATATAAATGCACTTACTTATGCATTTAAAAGGAGGATTAATAATAGAATAAACCATTTTCACATTGTAAGTGAGTTTGCATGTACATTTATTACAATATACTACTAGTATTCTTGTATTTTATGCAGCAATTTAGTGATTGATACTTGCAAGATAATGTGAGCTATGTCAGTCCAACTCACACTTTTCATTCAGGTTTTATTTGTTCTTTTTTTTTTATGTTGAGTGCTCACACTTAGAGTTTTATTAATAACAGATTTGACTTATTCATTTATTCAATTCGAACCACGCCAGATCATGCGCACACCAATTATTAACAAATAGTGGGAAATAGAATCTAATATATTCTCTTCAAAAGAAAAGGGAGAAATCGACAAAATACAAAAATCAATTGTTCTTTATTTAAATAGTACAATAGATTGAACCATGATTTCTTGTTAAATGCCAAGAAATATACATATATATACTATAAAAATTGAATCCTGGTTTCTATTGGGAAAAAAAGTACTACATATAAATACACGAATTTTGCTTCCTCTTTTAATTTGCACATGCTTTTGAAGTTTTTTTATAAAATTATTAATTTTTTATTTTGTTCATTTTTTCTATAATTATAAATTTCGCAAAAACTAAATTTCACTCGGCGCTAATGTGGTAGTCAGACACGTGCCTACATCTATTCCAATATTACATGTCGTTCACACATGAACTTAATTAGTGCGGAATTATGTCCAAATTCGATTAATTTTCAAATTTGTTTCCTCTCAAGCGAAATCAAGGTGAAATTTGTCGATAATCTGTAGCCTTTTTTGTGGCGAAACAATCAATTCAACCAAAAGTTTCAATTTTGTCCATAATCAACATATGATATTCACTACGAGCTAATTCAACCTTTTAACGTTGAATTATCGATCTCAATCAAAATTGAAAATTTCTTTTTAAAAAGATAAATAAACAAAAGTTTCATTTTTTAAAAAGACTCCAAAGTTAGGACATGTTTGTAGTGACTACCAACTTTCCTAACGCAATTCCTTTGGCCTTTCCAATTAGACAGGACCTAGGAGCTGAGGTTGAAGTTTCAAAGTATATTCCAATACTATATTCTTGTTATAATAATAAGAACGAAAAGATATTCATATTCAAACTTTATGATGGCATGGCACTAGTGATAATTAAAACATTAAATTTACCCTTTTCTAGTAGCTAGTATCAAAAATCAATTTGCACACCTATATAAATGGTTGAAGTATATAACCTTTTAATATAATGGAACTATATAAGATGCTTTATATCTTGTTGGACAATAGTTGGTAAACAACAAAAAGACCAACTAAAAAATGACAAGATTAATCATATGATAATTTCAAGGATATCATAAAATAAAGAGAGATATATTTACGAGGATATGAACGAACTTTGCAATTTCTATCCGACAGCCGACTTTTTTATGTGCTAAAAGTTGCCAACTTCTAACCTATTATGATAACGCTAAACCAACTAAATGGTGCAAATATTGCAATAATTTATTTATGAAGGGACATATTAATTCTCCATTTTATTGCCTTTCAATGGTAGCCGTTCAATAAACCCAAGATGGAGGGGCCTCCATTCTTCCACTAAACCCCACTAACAACAAAGTTGATAACTCCTATATATTAATGTGGGCATCATATATATATACATATATTTTTTCAGGATATATACATGGAGGATTGTTTGACTTGAGCTTTGATTTCTTACCTGTATTGAAAATTTGATGATTTTGATAATGACTTGTGGGATATAAGAAAAAAAAATATCATGAAAAAAGAAAAATATAAATACTAACATGAAGTACACATGTCAGCAATATTTATAATAAATGCTCACAGATAATGAAGCGTTGTCTGTTGGTAAGACACTTTTCCTCCAACCAATAGGTTGGGGGTTCGAGTCACCATAGGAGCTAGAGTGTGGGTGAATTTTTTCTTTTCTATGGTTGTAACATTTTTAAAAAAAAAAAATTATGCAAGTTTTTGGCATAAATTTTTTTAGATCAAGGACTGGTACTTCGAATTTGAAATATCAAAACTCATATAAAAAGTAAATTTTATTTTGGAAAAGATAAAGCCATTAACCTGTTGCTGCCACAAAAAAAAGCCATGATTGTTGAGTTGCCTAATGATTTGAGCATCAGATAGGCTAACACAGTAAGTAAGAAATGCACATGTTTGTCATTGTTCAATACCATATATAATGCAGTATTTTTTTTTGATGAAAAATACCATATACTATTAAATAAAGAAAGAAACTTACAAACTAAGTACCTTGGGCATACCCAAAGGAAAAAAATGCCACTTTGCACCTACCTAAATGGAACAATAATGCGTATTTTTATATACATAATGCAACGGTTATTAACATTTTTTCAAGGTTATCTACACAAAGAAGATTATAAACCAAAAATTAGACAGGAAATCATTAGTGTTGCCCTTCTCAATATATATTAAAACATATAAAGCTTACAACAAGCTCAAGGAAATACTACTAGTATGTATTCGTCGATTTTTATTGATAAAGCATCAACATAGCCGAGAAAGAGACGGGTTCTCCTTAGTTTTGTTGAGCTTCTTATAATAGAGTGTTAATATTTAATCTATAATGCACCAAATCAATCTCAATGAACATTTCATACATTAATTTTCTTATAATATATAGTGTGATAATATTTAAGTGTAAAAAATATGATCAATATTGTCATTTTATACATTAATTTTTCTTAATTTGGCAATGCACAATTTGAAAATTTTGAAAAGCAGAAAACGGGCTTATTTTTAAGGACATTAATCTGAATTTTGCAAAGATTGTGGAAGGCGTGAAGATTAACTCTTGAAAATGGCTACATGCAAACTATCCTAAGTCTTTCTCCTATTCATTAGCAGACTGGTGTTTTAATCCGAGAGAGTGTATACTATTTAGCTTGTAATCTTGTTCTAATTCTCCTTATAAAAGTGCTTTAGGAGTTGAGTACCCCTTGTAGTAACCATTTATATATTTTTATCTTGATCTTCTAAAAAAAAAGTGTACAAAGATTCCATATACATTTCATTACACACACTGACACACATATAAATACAAATCAATGCAAGTGAGAAAGGAAGCCGAACTGTAAACTCGAACTAGGCAAAGTTTAGGAACTCAAAGGTTTTCTTTCTCTAGCATCCCACATCGTTTCTTGTTTAAAAGAGAAGTGAAGAAATGCTAGTATAAATACCAGGCCAAACAGAGTGTAAGCTCATACCTTTCTCGGCCTTTTGGCTAAGATCAAGTGTAGTATCTGTTCTTATCAGTTTAATATCTGATATGTGGGCCATCGGCCCACACGATATTAAATTTATTTCTTGAGGGGGAGGGCCCATCAAGATTAGCTTGCTATCTGGTACCTCGCGCGTCGTCCTTGCGTTGCACTATTGCATGGGCCTGGCGCACCCCACCAAATCTAGTTCAACTTTTATTAACTAATTTTTTATTGTAGGCTGACTCAAGCTAATATTTTGCTCTATATTAAATTTATAATTATGAGGCACAGCAAATATATAATATTGTTCTAAATCAATTAATCTTTCAAGTGTCGTGACTTTGTATATTTAAACTATTAAGTAAAATAGAATCCTACATAACTATATTGAATATGGATAATTTTTTCGAAACTAAGAAAATATGAGTTGGATTAATCTCCAAAAATTAAATAAAAAATACCTCGATCTGTTTTTTTTGAGGAGAAATACCTCGATCTGTTTTAAAACAAAATCCACATTTTCTTATAAAAAGTTGTGGCTCCATATTCTATCATCTTAAATTTTTAACTTTTTTTTTCCAATTATAATGATCTATTTTTTAAAAACCACATTTTCTTATAAAAAGTTGAGGCTCCATCACATTCTATTATTTTAATATTTTTATTATTATTTCTTTTTCTTCTTAATAATTATTGTTGAATAATAATGAGCTATTATAAATTGAATTGAATTGATGAAAATATAATATCGTGTGCGTGGCGCAGAGTAGTCAATATTGAGTGTTTGATTTAACAATGAAAACGAATCATTAGTAAGAGATTTCCTTTCTTTTGTTTCCCCTTTATTTTGAGGGGTAACAAATTGGGTGATTGAGTTACCCTCAAGTAAAGGTAATGGTTAACTTATTACCAAAACCAAACAACAATTAATGGATTCACTTACTTGATTCTCTTTTCAACCTCTAAAAACACCCAACCAAACGTGGGCTTAGAAGTGAATTATGGTTCCGTATCAATCACGTGAGTTTAAGGAAATATTTACTAAAATTTTGTATTACGATAGTACTTCTATACAAAAAAAATCGTATAAAACTTTATTTCTTTATATAAAAATCATTTTTCGTCGTTATACACTTAGGGGGCGTTCTCTTTGATGGTAAATTTATAATGGAAAAATAAGGGATAAAATATGTTTTCACCCTTTAAATCTTTTCAATATTTTTCCTTGTTTTCTATTTTACCCCTTACGTACTCATTCCTCATTTTCACTACAAAGGAGGGATAATATTATCCCTCCAAAAATGGTTTGATAATATTATCCCTCATTTATAGTGAAAATGAGGAATAAGTAATGGTCAAGTAGAAAATGAATGAAAAGAAATGAAGGATTTAAAGAGTAAAATTTTGATTATCCCTCATTTTTCCATGATAATTTTACAACCAAAGAGAAAGCACCCTTAGAAGATTTTTACTTTACATGATGGATAAATGCATGATTGAGTATTTTTATCTTTAAAAGTAGATTTTCTCAAATCTAACTCTTTTAGTGGAATAAAAATAAAGTAAAATTAGCTTAAATGATAAAAATCATCCAAAGCCTTATAATATTCTAAAGTTCCAGTCCATCTAAACAAACAAGAGATTAATTTGATTATATTTACCTATCAAGGTTAATTTTTCAAAGTAAACGCTCCTAATTGCGTCAAAAATCTAGGTGTAGGAGTTCGTTACAGTTACATGAATTGAAAATTTTGGCCAGTCAAACTTGAAATATGCTATGGGTAACTGAATTATTTGAAATTTTGATTAATCAAAATACCAATCAAGTTATATTCCGCCCATGATTGGTTGGACTTTTTTGGAGCTTGGAAAATGATTTAGTATATTGAATGTTGTTAGCTATTAAAATAGAGAAGGGTAACACAATCACTCAATTTGTTAATCCTAAAAATAGAGGAGCAATAAAAGAAAATGAATCCCTACCTAGTAATTCTTTTTTATTGTTAAATCAAACACTTAATAAAAATAAAATTTTTGTTATTAATCATTTCCTTTATTTGATTTCATCATTTTTTCATTTTTTAGTTGAACCAAATAAGCACTCAATCCTTATGCACTCAAGTCTAGTTTGAGTTATCAGTTGAACAAAACTTAACCATATTCAATCTTCCCACAATATTTTTTTTTTTGAGAGTGATCTTCCCACAATATTATTCTCCCTTATGCCGTATTTTTCTACTATTCTTTCTCCCGCTTTTCGCAATAAGTACATCTGTTATCGCCTTGTTCATGTTGTTGCAGTAATAATTTTTTTTACTTAAAAGTCTTGTGGTAGTCAATTTTTTGCACTCAGATTATATTTTTGTGCTATTCAATTTGCCGTAATCAATTTACATAAAAGTCTCCTTATTTCTCCACAACCTTTATAATCAATTTGTGAATTTAAAGGCAATGTATGTATTGGGAGGTGTTTGGTTTGAGTGATAAGATATAATTGATAAAATAATTCATTTTAATCAAGTGTTTGGTTTGCATAATTGAGTCCATAATTGATAATTCGATCCATATTTAATCATTTAATTAAGTGATTATTTTATCATCTTAAAATTGAGTGAATTATTTAATCACTCCTCCAATCCTATTAATATGATGATCCTATCTATCCCATCCACAAAAACAAACCCTATCAATGTTATTGTAATTAGTTATGTCAGTAGAGTTTTAAATTCTACATAACTTTTACCAAAAAAGGAAGAGTGGATTTTGAAAATGGCCACTTTCATATTGTAAAATTAAAATCTAGCCTATGAAATAAAAACATAAAAAAATGGCCACTGTTACCAAAATACCCTTCCACATTAAAAATTAAAAAAATGGCCACTTTACACCACCCCTTTAAAAAATCCCGCAATTCACAACCAGTGTGAATTCACAACCAAAATTTTTTGGTTGTGAATTCACACTGGTTGTGAATTCTCAATTCACAACCAGTCGAATTCACAACCAGAATTTTTTGTTTGTGAATTCACAACTAGTCGAATTCACAGCCAAATTTTAATTCACAACCAGTCGAATTCACAACAAAAAATTAATTCACAACTAGAATTTTTTGGTTGTGAATTCACAACAAACGAATTCACAACCAAAATTTAATTCACAACCAGATTTATGTTGGTTGTGAATTCACAATCAGTAAAATTCACAATCAGAATTTAATTCACAAGTAGAATTTATTTTGGTTGTGAATTCAAGTAGTTGTAAATTTGAGTTTTTAAAGTTTGAATTCACAACTAAAACTAAAATTTATTTTGATTGTGAATTCGAGTTTTAGTTGTGAATTAATAGATCTGATTGTGAATTCAAGAATATTAAGTTGTTGATTGTGAATTCGAGTTTTAGTTGTGAATTAATAGATCTGATTGTGAATTCAAGAATATTAAGTTGTGAATTCATAGATGTGGTCGTGAATTCAAAAACATTAAGCTGCTGTGAATTTATAAATTTGGTTGTGAATTTAAGAACATTAAAAAAATAATTATACAGCTCAATCAAATTGCTGTACAACACCAAAATACAACAACTCAATCTACCATCAAAATACATCAATTCCTCTAAATCAAACTAAAATTAAACTCTCGTACAAAGGTACAAAATTTCAAAATAATGACAAAAGTAAACAAGGATGAAAAACTTAATTTGGTTCAATTCAAATGCAAGCAGAACTGCAAAAGCACGATTTGAAAACAATCAAAACATTTTCGTAGAAGAGCTAGTTATTTTCCAAGAATAAGTCGCAACACAGAACTCTAAACCTTAACCCTAAATCCCCAATTTGGAGTAATTTTCGTTGCAAATTCCTCAATTTGCCGTCTTCGCCGCCTTTGACTATAACCAGCAGCGGCAACAACTCGCTGGTGTAGGTGGAAATGGAACAGATTTGCAGCAGATGAGCAGATCTGTCGTCGCAGCCGGATGAGGCGGCATGACGGCAATTCGCAGGCGGAGAAGACAGCGCGAGGGACGACGATGAAGAAGCAACCGGAGGCGGCGGCGCAACGGAGATTCGAAGTTGGAGGAGGCGGCGGACGCAAAATCGAGCTCCAAAATGTCCAGATCTGTCGACGGCAACAAGAGAGAAAGCCGACGACAGCAGCAGCGAGGGGATCGGCGACGCGGCGTTGGAGGTGGCACGACGGCGGACGATTTAAAGAGAGAGAGAGACCTGGAACCCCGGCGGTGCCACGACCACAAGCCACCACCGTCGGGATTAGATGCGGTCCCTAGAATCTGGATGGGCGGCGTTGTTTTCGGCGCTGTCTATGGGCGAGACGACGAGGCTGGGGCGGCGGCTCTTCGCCGGAGGAGAGAAGAAGGAGGGTGGATTCGGGGGAGAGGAGAGAGAGCGAGAGAAGTGAAGAGCGCATAGAGAGAAAGCGGAAATAGCAACTATTTAAGGATGGCTTTTGTCTTTTCACCAAAATGGCTAAATTTATGTTTTATCCTATAGCTAAATTTTAATTTTGCTATATGAAATAGGCTAGTTTCATATATTGACACAAAAAGGAAACCCTATCAATGTAATTAATATTCATAAAATTGCGGGCTCCATCGGGCTTACTATATAATATAACACGAAAAGTCAATTGCGGGCTCCAAAATGCCCGTTCACTTAGAATAACATACCAAATATCTTTATCCCCAATCGTCTACCTCAATCCACCTCGATTTGCCCTAAATTATCGCCATTTTGCCGGAATGATCTCCGATTTGCCATTCCGCCAATAACAGCAGTACCAGAAATGGCTTCAATTGGGGCAGTACACGTTCGTTCGCTGTCGTTCCTTCCTGTAAGTCAACTCTCAGGCGCTCTCGCGATTCTATTCGACATTTTCTTATTTTCGAGTGTTCACATTTTGGAATTTCTCATTTCTTACTTTCTTGGGCAAAGCTTCGAAATTTTCGAAATGGACTGCAATTTTGGTCGGAGCTGGGTTTGGGTTGTAACTGCAAGTACTCGAACCGGAGAGTTACATACAGAAAGTTTGTGGTGAAAGCAGTGGAGTCCGACGTCGACAGTGGCCTCCGAAACGATGCCGTTGTCGTCGAGAAGTCGGAGAAAGTTAATGCCGAGAAGCCACAGCTACAGCAAAATGTAGTTGCCAAATTGCAGGAATCAATTGGCTCTCTACCGGTGTTCGCCTTCTCGGTGAGCTATTTTTGTTTCTGGAATTATGATCTTTATAACTTTATTCCAATCTTAATAAGAAATGAGTTTCATGTTTCATTTGATCTATGCTATATGTTCATTTACACATTTGTTTACTTTTTTATGTCTCTACTCTCTAGGCTCTGTAGGTTTTCTTATGTCATTGTCAATTGTTGAACTCTTAAATTTGCTGTAATACCCTGAAGTTATTTCCATTTGAGAGCTTCTTTTGTTGCTTCAGATAAGAGAGGAAACTTTTAGTGTAGGATAACGGGTGATAGGATAGTTCTGTTGATGGGTACTATTCAATTTCAGCAACCGGCGGCTTCTATGTTTATCAATGTCTTGGGATGAAACTCTAGTTTCTTACATCAAAATTTTAAAAATTTCTGCAAAGCTCAACCTTTACTTCCAATCAAGCATTGCATTACCATGCATAAGATAGTGGATGTGATTCTCGTTAAAATTTACTCCGTTTTCTTGGTTTTGGCAGGTTGGAAAACTTTCTGGTATGAACTTCACAATTGGATTGTGCATTGTAGCGACTGTATTAGTTGTCGTGGTTAAAGGTTATGCATCAAAGAAGTCAAGTGACCGTCGTCCAGGCTCCGTGGCTGATCTTGTCCGGCGTGGACAGCTTAGATCAGATAGAAGAGGCATGTATGATTCTAACTTGCTTTCATTGAGATTGTGCTCTAGGATTTTAAAGTTTCTAAGCTTTACTTAGCTTTCACTAATCTGTCTTAATTTGATATGGTTGATGATCATTGAGCAGTGTAAGAGTTCAATTTTTCTGGGCACAATTCTTTCTTTGGTTGTCGGCTTGGTTTCACTAATCATGCCTTAATTTGATATGGTTGATGAGCAATGTAAGAGTTCAATTTTTCTGGGCACATTTCTTTCTCTGGTTCCACAGGCTTATCTAAATATACAGATTCCACATGTTGAATTCTTCTGAAGATTTTCATACCTATTGCTTGCTGAGAGTCCAAGTTATGTTCTCCGATTCTTGGTCTTGGTCGTTGCATGTCCTGATTTTTCCTTTTGTCGTTCTTCATCACAGCTCCACACCTCTCAAGTATGAGGACCCATTTAACAACCCTATGGTGAAGGTCAGCAAAAGCAATTCAACTGTTGAAATGTGTGGAAAAGTGTACCGCCTTGCTCCTGTGACTCTTACAGACGAGCTACAAACAGTACATCAGAAACGAAGATCCCGTGCATACCAGTGGAAGAGACCAACAGTATTTCTCAAGGAAGGGGATCCGATACCTCCTGATGTAGACCCTGATACTGTCAGATGGATTCCTGCAAATCATCCTTTTGCAACAACTGCTAGTGAAATTGACGAAGGTTTGGCTCAAACAAACGTGTATCAGAAGCATGGCGTTCCATTCCGTATCCAGGCAGAGCATGAAGCCCTGCAGAGGAAGCTTGAAGCACTGCAGAATGTAAGCTGTCTGATCTGATAGAATTGTCCCACTTATTTTGAATGCTAGATAGGAGAAATGGAGCGTCGCTGGGCTTATGTTTCGAATTGTGGGTGATGCAGGATCAAAAGCTAGGCAAATTAGTGATAGATCCTGCTGCAGCCAGAGATTTCGAGAGGCCATTGAAATCTCATATGAAGTCGGAGAATCAAGTCGAGCATAGCACCTCGACTCCTAAGTCGGGCTCGAGTGCTTCTCCATCTGATCACCCTTCTGGTAACAAACCACCACCGCAGGAGATGCAGAATCCTTAAAAGAGTAAACACGCCGATTTTTGGATTAAGCCTACATGAATTTCCATCAGATGTTGAGCTCCAAGCTTTGATCGTATGTACATATTATTATTCAGTTGTAACACCATTGCAAGTTTTGAGCGTCTGTTTACCAAATTTGTTCATTATTGCTGATGAAAGTGTAGCATTCTGTTATTTTCTATTAATTCAAGTATAACCTTTTTGATATGTGACAAAATTTGACAAAGTACACCCAACTCAAAATAATCCATTCTAACACCGTATAATTCTACTATGTTTTGTTAATTTCATCTCGCTTTTAATTTTCTCTCTAATTAGTGTTTTATATCTCGTATTTATAATTTTCTTTTAAACTTATAAGCTTAATTATTCAAATACATTTAAAATAAGTTTAGCCAAACAATAAAGATCTTTAATATAACAGAAGGTTCAAATCCAATACTTTCTTCTTCCTCAAATAAAAAAAAATAAGAAAAGAAATAAGACAATATCCTCACTTCATTTGACAAATCTAATACTAGTAATAATGTTAGACACTTAGACCGTGTGAGTTTCAATGCTTGATGTAAATCGTTTTCATGTGAAATTTATACACTCCATCCATAAAAAAAAAAAAAAAAAGAGTACTACTTATTTAACTTTTCAAACCATCACATCATACTTTCTCTTCTATATTTAACTATAAATTGAACTTTTATTTCATTTTCTATTTAATAATATACCTCAATTCTACTTTTTTTCAACTAACACTATTCCTAAAAATTGTACATTTATTTTACTTACAATAACTTTAACAATTTTATTAAAACTCGTGTCCACCTTCAAATGAGTTTTTTTTTTTTTTTTTTTGGTGGACCCAGAGTATTTATTTAACTAGGAAGAATTATCAGTAATATCGGCCAATGAAAAAACAAGAACTAATAAAAAATTTCAAATTGAAGATGAGTTATATAGTAAAGTAATAATCCACTTGTCACATAAATAAGCCCAATTTAATGGGCTTTTAAATTTACAGCAATCCAGTCCAGAATCCAGATTACTTTGTTGAAAAACTCCATTGCTATCAGATTCATTTTGCCGAAGTTAGCAGATTTCTGTCCATAACTCTAAATACAGCAGCAGAAGTTGAAGAAGATGGTGATGCGAGGACAGCCGTTAGTCACCAAGCTGGCGGCGCTGGCAAAGGATGTGGTGTTCCCGGCGACGATAATCGCCGCTCTCGTCTACTCGCCGCCCGATTCTTTGCGCGGAAAACCACAATCTAAATCCAGTTGATTCAGGACGTCGAGTTCTTTGGAATAGGTGAAAAGGTGATGTTCATTATTTACCCTCGCAATTGTTTTGTTTAAATTTTTTCATTGCGGTTAGGGGTTTGTTTGTCGATCAATTCCTGTTTTTCGATCTGTTACTTTTTCATGATTGATTTGCTATTCAGTGATTTTCTGAAAGGAAAAATGTTCTGTCGAAAATTTTGGGGATTTATGTTGTTTTGATATGTATAAAGGTTAATTTGCTGAAACTTTGATTTTTAAAAATGCTCCTAAAAAAGTTGTGGAGTTGCAGGTTTCTTTTTAGGTGGAGTTTAGAATTTGCTTTTTCTATGATTCGTGCTTTCTAGTTGGAAACGTTTCGATTGAACCACACTAACAATATGCAGAGGAATGAGCAAATGACATAAGAAATTGTGATCAACGATTTTTTTATGTACATATATAAGTTTGGGATATTTCTATCATTGTTTGAATCTGGCTGTTGCTATTTTCTTGTTAAAGAGGAACACAGTTTGTTGATACTAACCATTTTTCGATCATTTCTTAGATTATTGTGTTACTTTGCAATTAATGCCTGCAATCGTGGTTTATGAAACTCATATTTTGTAATGATCTAGTCGCCAATAGTAATTGACATGGTACAGAAGCTAAGAGTTAGATATGTATTTTCTGTTTTGGGAAGGTTCCTCATCAAATGAAACTAATTTGGGGCGTCTTTCTTGGTGCAGTTTTTCACGATGGTTGAACGAGTACCTTTTGGTTAAAGTCGTGATATGTTGAATGAAAATGGTATGTAATAATTGCTATACTGTTTCAGTGATGTAAACCGGTTGTAAACAACTGAGGAATCTTTCAACTATCTCAATGCAGTTCTGTTTCTTTCTACACTGTCATTTGCCTCTCATTTTGAATATGCTCATGTAGTGTAATAAGCTATAATTTTCATGAGTTTAACATATTTCGCGCTCTAATTTGATGTGATTAGAAGAATAACATAGAGAGTGGCTTTTTCATTGGGGGTGGCCTGTATCTAGCACAGTGTGATGCTAGGAATCGGTTTCCATATGCTTGAAAATATCAACAATAACATCACTGTGTTAGGATTTGGGAAAACCAGGAACTTTTGCTGATGCAGCAACTTCTTTAGTACAATGGTGACTGTCTAATCCCTTCATGAACTTAACCTTCTCTTCCAAGTATTAAACACAATATGATGAAAATTGCTAATTGCTATGAATTAACCAAATATGGATAAAGCCAGCCTTATTCCCTGCCCAAGTAATCGAACCATTAGTCACGATCACTCTTTGTTGATAAGTATCTGTTTGTTTGGAAAAAGCATGTGTTTTTGCTTCGCGACCTCAAGGTTTGTTGCCACTTTAAGAAGAGACAACTGACTGAGACACTGGCCAAACTTCCTAAGCTCAGTACATCCTAGGTTTAGAACTGAATATTACACACCATTAAGGACAGTTGATGTTGAAACTTTTGCTAGAAAGACAAGTAATCTTAACTCTAGTTCGCTTCCCTGGTTCGACACCAATTTTCGGGGATCTCTGACAATGGACGAAACTCGACTGGCTTGTGTTGTGATTCTTTGTTGGTTTTGAGAGTATTGTGATTCTTTGTTGGTTTGAGATTGTGTGTTTGGGGTAAGATAATATTTTTAGATATGACATAGTATACTTAGATACCAGGTTGCAACCTCTACACCTCATTCCCAAGTGAAAATTTAACCAATTCTTTTTGGCAAATGTTTTTTTGTCTGTTTAAATGATTGCATTGGTTTCATAATTTGGTTGTGTAATGAGTTTTTGATAACTTCATTGGAAATAATTTGATTAATTATATTATGATATTAATCATATCATGTGGAAATTAATTATAATATAACAGTTATTTAGAAGCCAAAACAACTTTCACAGTTAAATTAAACCATCGAGATCGAACTAAATCTTCACTTTAGTTGTTAGGCAAGGGTCATTTTTCAATTCTTAACATAATTACAAAGTGGTTTTCAAAATAAATTACAAAAAAGTACATTTTCACCAAGTATATATATATATAAAAACGTTTCTTAATGTACGAATTTTATATAGAACACGTATGAATTTATCCAACAGAGTTACGAATTGCGAAAAATAATTTTTTGTTACCTTTGAGATTCGAACTCAGGACCACGAATTCATCCAATATGGTTACGAATCAACCGTAGATCTTGATGATCTAAAGGCTGAAAATCATTTATATTTTATACACTTTAAGAGTGTTCTTATTCTGGCCCACCCCTATATATATATATATATATATATATATATATATATATAGGTGAACCAAATATATTTTCTTATTTTCATACTCCCTCCGTCCGCCAAAAGTAGACCATTTTTACTATATTGGGCGTCCGCAAAGAGTAGACCACTTTCCTTTTATGGAAATGGTCTCATCACCCACTTTAATCTTTTATCCTTACAAACACTTTTTATTTACAAAAAAACCCACCCCAAATTCAATCTCAACCACACATCTCATAAAGTGGTGGGACCCTTTCTCCATTACATCAAAATCATCAACAATTTTATTAAATCCCGTGCCCAACCAAAGTAGTCTACTTTTGACGGACGGAGGGAGTATAACAAAACAGATGCAATTGGGTAGATATTCAGTTACAAGCACCTGAAATAGACTCAAAAGATAATCAAATAAGGCCTAAATCAAGACTCCCTATTGCTGTCTATCTCATTCTTTATTTTTCAAGGAATGAAAATGATTAATTTGTATCCGTACGGTAGGCAACAAAGCCCATAATTTTCGACACAGAGAAGTTACTTCCTTTGTCTTATTAAATTTGACTTCATATTTTTGGGCACAATTATTAAAAATAATATTTTCTCTGTCGTTATAAAATGTACTAATTTGTCATTTTTAATACTTATAAATTTCTATAAGGATGGATGGAACAGTAATTAAATGATAAAATTGATAGAACCAAAGATATAATTGAATCATTAATAATGGGGCGGGGCAGAGGGAGTATTACATAAATTTTTACAGCAACTAATTTTTGTCTGTATATGGTTGGGGAGGGATATAAAGTGGATGTTGTCGTTTGCAGAATTTCACCTCTATATATCTATCCATATACATGTACGTATAGGTAGACTGAGGATGCCACCATTAAAGCCAATCTTGGCACCACAGCCAAGCAAAACTCACCCCCCCCATAAATCACATCCTGCCATCACATCACCCCCCTACCCCCCCAACACCCCCAATCAAATCCAACCCCATCAAAACACTTCTGCAATAAAATCTACTTTTTTGGTGCCAGAAATCAAAGATTTTGGTTATATACCAGCAGTAGTAGTTGTAAATTGCGATCTTTATCTTGGCATAAATAAATAAATACACGGTACTAAAACAGCAAAATATAGTGCTAGTCATTCCTTAGTACCCCATCATTAATGCTACTGCTACATGCTTACATTCATGAAACAGATACAGATGCACATATCCAGAATCTCTAGATTCTGTAGATAACATATTTTATAGTATTCCACAATTAGATTTATACTGAACAATAGTAAGAAGAAGATATTTTAAATATTTAATACTGGCAAGAATAATCTCCAGTGACTTTGATGGGAGGTGGGATTTGAATCTCTCTCCCTCTCTCTCTCTCTATCTCTACCACCATCTAAAAGCCGGCTCAGTTGACATCACATGATCAATAGCAGCAGCATCCATGGCAGCTGTAACGATGTGATCACCCACTGTTACTGATGGGATTGCCAAATTTCCCCCAAAAACAAATGGATTTTCATATTTGCCAACTCCATCACCACCACACACATACTGCAAATGGCTCCCGAAATCAGACTCTTTCTTGCATTGTTTCGCAATGGCGTTGCTCAGCTCTTTCAAGCTCAAATCTTGGGACATCAACGGCTTCAGGAAGAAGGAGCTGCTGCTGTCCTTGGCTTGGATCGGGTTGATGCCGACGGGTAGGAAATCGGGTCGGGACACGAGCGGGTTGATTAGGGCCTTGAGCTCCGATTGATCTTGATGACATGAAGTGTGATAGAGAAGAGGGTTTGGGAGATCTTGATGTGGGTCAAGCAATGCAGGCAATGAATTTGTGATTGGGTTGTAAAATGATGAGCCTCTCAGTAGGTAGCTTTGCCCTGGCATCAAACTCTTCTTCTCACCCATCTTGTGGAAAATTCTGCATATCACCCACTCTTCCTGAACACATGCAATCACATGGAGTATTATTAATCATTCTTCACCCTTTTCCCTTTTTCTCTCGCCAATTTCTCTAGGAAATAAATTAAAGTGATTGAAAACTATTTTCCCAAAACTTTCAATCAAGATTTCACTCACAATGACAACCACAGAAGAAAAAAAAAAGTCAACCCTAGAAAATAAAAGGACAAGACATTGTGTTTTTTATATATGAAGTGTAAAAAAAAAAATAAAAAAAAAATCCATTCCATAAAATTAAATTCCGTAAATTTAATGCAGTTAGAATTGTAGGACGCTGACCTTGCCGGTGTGGCGGCAGGAGAAGTCGCCGTCGAGGCGGTACTCGTGCATAACCCACTTGGTCTTCTCCCCCCGGGGGGCCCTCCCCTTGTAGAAAACTAGGGTTTTCTTCATCCCAAGAAGGCCCCCATTCGCAGCGCTGACCACCTCCCTATCCTTCCCCGTCGCCTTCCAATATCCGGCGCCGGTCGCCCGGTTCGTCCGCAGCCCCGTCGGGTATTTCCGGTCCCTCAAGCTGAAGAAATACCACTCCCTCTCCCCCATCTTCGCGGCATCTGCATGAATCAGGGTTTAGGGTTTGTCGCATAATAATTAGGGCCGATTGATCACAAATCACAATAACAAATAGGGATTAATACCCGGAAGCTCCCAGGGCTCGCAGCGATTGAGGTCGACTTCGGCGATGTCGACGCCGCAGAAGGCGCCATTGAAGACCTTGGAAGCTAAGTAGAAGGTGATGAGCTCTTCATCGGTGGGGTGGAATCTGAAGCCAGGAGGCAGGCCTTGCTGATCGTCTCTCTGGAGCTCACACAGAATCTCTTCCATTCCCAACATGAGAAATTGGATTTGAATTTGATAGTTGCGGTTGCGGTCGTGTTGGTTATTTATATAATTGGGAGTGTGGGGGAATTGAAGCACTGAATCCGAAGGGAAATGGAATAGATTTGGGAGGGGTCGTCATAAAGGCTAATCTGCAGAGGGCCTGTAAAAGCCACCTGAGATGGGTTCCAAAACAGGCAAAATAATATTCAAGAGAGAGAGAGAGAGAGAGGGGTTGGAGGGAAGGAGTAAATGCAAATGGGAGTTGGCTGCAGAGATTTATGCGTGCGTTTGTTGGCATGCTTTGCAAAGAGTCAGACTGCACCCCTATTGCACAAATTTAATACCCAATTATTCTACTTATTATTTATCTCATCACATCTAATATATACTTCTTCCGTCTCATTTCAATCGACACTTTTGAGTTGTACACGGAAATTAAGAATAAAGGTTTGAAAAATGTCCAATTTCAATTGGCACTTTTGAGTTGTACACAAAAATTAAGAATAAAGGGTTAAGATTGTAAAGTAGGTATGGTCTATTTTTTTTTATGCAAGTAAAGAAAGTAGGGACCACATACTATTTTAGGAAAGTGTCAATTGAAATGGGACAAACAAAAAAGATAAGTGTGTCAAATGAAGTGGGACGGAGGGAGTATATATATTTTTTAATTATGAACAAGTATGATATGTAATGCTACAATATAGTATAGTGATGGATGTTTTTTTTAGGATAGTATAGTGATGGATGTTATGTCAACAAATACCGCCTTTTATTAAGAAGAAGAAGTCAAATTCTTCTCGCAGGAAACCATTTTACCACTTTTTGCATAATTAATATACCCAGTTATGTTCCGTGCATGTTTTTTTTTTATTATTATTGAATCTAGATGTAAAGATACTTGATCAAATTTAGAGTTTTTATGTTGAATATAAATGTAAAGATACTATGGGGTTTATTCTAGAGTTGATTATGTGAGACTTTTCCTTTGACCTATATTGGTAAAATATACTTATACTATACACTAAATTAGTATAATAAGCATCGTGACGAAGAGGTTGATTTCAATCTTGACAAATCTCTTTGGAGCGTGTGTATTTATCTAATTAATTAAATCAAAACCTTGATAGTTAAGGACATAAATTTGTGTTGGAAATTAAAATTGAATTGATATATTGGTAGTTAGAGGCAAAAAAGGTGAGTGAAGTGAGTTAGGGCCCTCCTAAAAAGGTATGGTATTGGTATGTGTTGTGCAACTCAACGCCCAAAAAAAGATGCCTAATACAAACCTCAGCTTTTGATGAAACTGCATCCTTAAATTTCTGAGGCAATGCGACTTTGCACCAATTTGTAGCTTTCGTATGCATTGTGTGCTGTGCATATGCCTTTCACCCTCAAACACACACTTATCTGCTTGACAATACACACACTTACTAATCACCTAACGGTTTTCTATAAGTTTTTTCATTTCCCAATCACACCCCTTTCCCCTTTTATTTTTATATTTATCATGCTGTATTTTCCTCATCCAATGCCATAATAAATGACCCACACTCTAGTCTAGTGCATCTATCATATACAAGAGAAATACTACAATGGTGATTAATACACTTTAGCTGAGGATTAATGAACATTAGTTGAGTGTATTAGCTGAGGATTAATGAACATTAGTTGAATTAGTATTATTTTTTTACGATGAAGCGCAGTCTATTGGTAAGACGCTTCTCTTCCAACCAATAAATCGGGGGTTCGAGTCACCTAGAGAGCTAGAGTGTGAGTGTATTTTTTTTATTTCTTTGAATAATAACAATTTAAAAAAAAAATACTCCCTCCGTCCCTGAAATGGCTTCCTCTTTGGGGACGACACGAGTTTTAATAAAAAGTTGTAAAGTGTATTGATAGTGGAGAAAAAATGATATAATTATTATTGAAAGTTGTGAAAAGTGTTATAATTAGTATTGGGAGTGGTGAAAAGTGAAAAGTAAGAATAAATAAAGTATTATTAGTGGTGGGGTAAGTTTCCAAAAATGGAAAGAAAGAAAGAGGAAGTTATTTGGGGGACGTCCCAAAATGGAAAAAGATGAAGTTATTTTAGGGACGAAGGGAGTATGAACTGTAGTTGAATTTAATCAAATTTATTTTTGTATAAATAATCCTTTCTTTTCTTTAGAATTAATCCTAAGCATTTTGAATGAATTCTGAGAAACTTCCAAACGCACCTTCTTGTTTGACTTTTCTAACATTTGGGACCATACAAAAGTTACTTGCATCCTAATCTAAATTTATGACTTAGTGAGGAGGTGCAAGAAAGTGAAAGCATGGTAAGAACAACATGTTGTTTTTACCCTATTTATTTCACTATTAGTAGTGGGATAGCTAGGTTGATAGGTGGTGAAATTTCATTGCACAACAAATATACAAGTATATTCCAGCTACAAATTGAGTTGGGCGAGGTAAAAGAAATAAAATTCTTGTACGTTGAGTGTCCAAACATATTTGTGCCCAATTTTGTGACAAATCAAATCAACAACTCATCTAACTTTCCTAAGCATCTCAACATCTATAGCATTTTCATGAAAAACTCACTAGGAATACCAACTTCAAAAATAAAAAATTTAATGAGATATTAATGTGAAAGATGTTGGTCGATTCAATCTACATTTTATATCATTGTTCATCAATTTCATGATAAGGTGAAATAGAAATTTCTCCTTTTTCTCGAATATAATAAATTAATCTTCAAAAAAAAATTTGAGAGGGATGTGATTCATGTGTGGGGCCAGAATTAATTTTTCCTATATATCGGACTTTTTCACATATTAAATTTCTTCCTCATATTTATTTATTTCATCATCGTCATCATCTGGTATATAAGATTGAACGTGGAAAATATATACAATACGTAATTTAGGTTGGTGGAGCAATGCACTCAAAAAATTGTGGTTCAATTTCAAACACATCATGTTGAGAATTAAAATTCCAAATGGAAAATCGAGGTATTATGAATAAAAAAAAATTAAAATTCCAAATGATAGTCAAATTACCTCAATTACACATATAGGCACGTACCTATATTTAACACAAGACGGTTAAGACTCTTAAAAATGTCGTCTATAGACTATAATAAAGAAGGGTAGCCAAATGAGGAAGTCTATTTTCTCCAAAAGGAAAAGGAAAAACTATAAACATTTTTAACATAACCCAATTTGTGCAAAAAGCCTAACATAACAAACCTAATTCCCTAAACAAACTCTAAAACAACAAGAAGAAAAAGTCCCCTATCCTCTACACAAAATTCTAACAATGGAATAATGGAAGCATTTAAGGATGAGGTCATGGCCGGGTTTCAATTACTAAGGGGGGTAATAGCCAAATGAGCTAGGTTATGTATTTAAACAAAGAAAAAAAAAGAAATTATTATATATATATATATATATATATATGTATTGTATTTAAAATGTAAAGAAGAGGGTGAGTTAAGCAAGTAAAAGATAGCAACAGTGAGAATCTAGTGGCAGCAGCAGTGCAGCATGGTGTAGCAGCCTACCTATATATGTGCACACGTACGTATTAGTAACCCACACCTACGCCCCCTATACTGCTAGCTTCCTTTTCTTTCTCTTTTTTTTTCTAATTTTTTTATTATTTTACCTCATTAATAATTAATATAAGTTAGGGTCGGAATTTAAAGTACCCACTTTTATAACATGTCTTACAAAACTACCCACCCAAACCCAAAGTAAAAAAGTCAAAGCCTGACATGCTTGGTTTTTTGTAATACGTCCAACTCACGTCACTTTCACAATGGATTTAGTTAAATATGACTCTAAATCTGAGGACACGTTAAAACAATAGCAATTGTTGGATAAAAAATTTATAAAATCATATATTATGAATCAAGAAAACATAATAGAGCTTAAAAATTCACTATTATGTATATTATGCAACAAAAAATATTATGAAACAAATGGCGTAATTAGCCGCCACAAATTCATAGCCGTGAACAGTAGCCGCGCATATTTGGTACCGGCGGCTACTGTTCACGGCTATGAATTTGTGGCGGCTAATCTACCCATTTGCAACAAAAAAATATTATGAAACAAATGGGTAGATTAGCCGCCACAAATTCATAGCCGTGAACAGTAGCCGCCGGTACCAAATATGCGCGGCTACTGTTCACGGCTATGAATTTGTGGCGGCTAATTACGCCATTTGTTTCATAATATTTTTTTGTTGCATAATATACATAATAGTGAATTTTTAAGCTCTATTATGTTTTCTTGATTCATAATATATGATTTTATAAATTTTTTATCCAACAATTGCTATTATTTTAACGTGTCCGTAGATTTAGAGTCATATTTAACTAAATCCATTGTGAAAGTGACGTGAGTTGGACGCATTACAAAAAACCAAGCATGTCAGGCTTTGACTTTTTGACTTTGGGTTTGGGTGGGTAGTTTTGTAAGACATGTTATAAAAATGGGTAGATTCCCCTATTCACATATTAATATATCATGTGTGATGTGATATTAATTACTCCATCCCTCTCCCAAATAATTTTCAAGGAGGGAGGGACACATATTTTAAAATAAAGTTCTTAAGTGTATTTAAAATGATAAGAAAAAAAAATATTGTATTAATTAGTATTGAAAATGGTGAAAAAGTAAAAAAAAAAAAGTGAATTATTAATAATGATGGGGTAATGTTCCAAAATAAATAGAAAGTAATACTATTATTTTCTTATGAAAAAATGTTATTTAAAGTAATTGCATTTTTTTCAAAAAGAAAGAATATAAACTTCCATTCTAAAATATATGTAGGTAGACAAAATTAAAGACTTAGCATAGACTTGGATGAATCAAAAATAAAAAAATTACAAATAAATTCGTAAAAGTCTCCCAAATTCAACCTATAATTATATACTTTAGCTGTCCATAAAAAATATATGGTGATTTTTATTTAATGAAGAAATTATCCTAATTATTACCATATGAAATGAGTGGTTGAAATTGAATTAAGAGTGATTCTTTTTACAAATAAGAGGTATTTATAAAAATAAAAGATAAACAAAAGATGTAATTTCAATTCACATTTTAAAAAGGATAATGCCATATTTTCAGTGAACACTAAAAATAATAAAATTATCATAATTTTTATTGAAGGAATGAGTAATAATAGAATTATGAAAGAAAAAAAAAGGTTGAAAATAATAATTAAAATCCCCGGGCATTAAAAATGAATTAATGAGATAGAGCATCTAGGTAGTAGCAGTGTGATTGAAAGTAAGCAAGCAGGTCGTTTATTTGATGATTAGCATTTGACAGCTACAAAATTATGAGTAAGCATGATGTGTCACAACATACCTAATACTCCAGCCTATCCACACACACACGGGGGGAATGGAAGTATATATGTAATTAATGTACGTATGTATATACGGAGAGAGAGAGAGAGAGAGATGTTGAGAATCGAGCCCACTCAAATTCGATTATTGCTACTCCAATTACATCACATTGCTTATTTCTGCTCTGCCGTTTTCTTGCTCGGCTTTTCTCTATTTTTTTTTTCTTTTTTTTCTATTATTGTACAGCTCTTTCTCCTTTTTGTCCTTTGCATCCTCTACTCCCACCTCCCCTCCATCCAAAAAAAAAGTCTTATTTAAAATTGAACATAAATTTTAATAAAATTATTATAAATAAATAAATGTATATAATTTATAAATGTAGTATCGGTACAAAATAGTAAAACAAAAATACATTATTGATTGAAAATTATAATTTATAATTAAATATGGAAGAAAAATAATATGTGATGCGATGATTCAAAAATCATAAACTACTTTATTTGACAGCAAGGATTTGATGCACTTTGACCCAACTTGTGTAACTCCTTATTACATCTGCATACACATTGTATTCATTTCCCACTATATATTAGACGCTTTTAAAGCCATATCCTAAAATCTATTAATGAGAAGTGTTGAAACAGTCATATAGTTTTTTTATATGTTCTTTCTTATAATAATTCTCTCGTTAGTTGGGAAAGCAAGTGACTAAGTGTTAGTAAGAATTCCATTGTGCTTGAGTTTTTTCATGCCCGCCGTGAGGCGAATAGAGCGGCCCACGAGCTCGCTCGCTTTGCTTTATCTTGTAATGATGTAATGATCTGGAAGTCGGGTTTTCCTACCTGGCTTGTAGATATTACTCGTTCTGATTTGAATGAATGAAGTTCGTTTTTCCTCTAAAAAAAAAGTGTTAGTAATTTAAAGTAGGTATGTTAATGGGCGGATTTTATCCGGACCGATTCGGAATTGTTGATCAGCCGTTAAGATATAAAGTTATCATTCTGGTTCTGATTCTAGATCCGACTCGATCTAACCCAATGCGATGGGATGGCGAAAATACTGAAAAAAATAATAATTTTTTTTTGTCTTGGTGGGGGTGGAGTTAGGGGTGGGAATCGGGTCGGGTTCGGGTACCCTACCCGAAAAAATCGGGTACCCGAACCCGAAAATCGGTGAAAAATAGTACCCGATCCCGAACCCGATTACTAAATCGGGTACCCTAATACCCGACTCGGGTATCCGAATCGGGTATTCGGGTACCCGAATTTACCCGAGCTTGTCCAGATCCAGAAATCAAAAATCAAAATCAAAATGAATTGGATGCCAGAAATGTAGGGGTGGGAGAAGAGGCAGAGGACGATGGTCGGAGGCTCGGAGCTCGGAGGCGGCACGGCGCTGTTGCTGTGGGAGAAGAGGCAGATCCAGAAGAGGCAGATCCAGATCCAGAAGAGGCAGCTCGGAGGCGGCGCCGCGACTGGAGACTGCTGCTGCGCGGAGGCGACTCGAGACTGCTGCTGCGCGGTGGTCAGGTGGGGGAGACCGGCGACGGGGTCGCCGCTCAGGTACGGAGGCATGCGTGGCCGCGTGGAGGCTGGAGCAGTGCGGCCGCGGCGGGAGGGAATGAGCGGCGGGAGGGAGTGAATGAGAGACAGAGAGTGACGACACTGGCAGTGAACTAGGGCCCCTAAAAAATTAAAATTAAAATTTCAAATCCCCCCTTATTTTTAATCGGGTAATTCGGGTATACCCGATACCCGATCGGGTATACCCGATACCCGATTTTTTCACACCCTAAATACCCGACCCCGACCCCGATCCCGAATTTTTCGGGTATAGGGTACCCGATACCTGATTTTTTCGGGTCGGGTATCGGGTACCCGATTACCCGATCCCAAAATTCTCAGCCCTAGGTGGAGTGACAACATAATTAGTTTTGGGCTTTATTGGGTATGTGTATTATTTGATCCATGAGTAATTAACTTATCCGGACCATTTGATTACGTCATTCAATGGTTTGAGTACGGTTCGGATCCAATAACTAACGGGTGATTCTAAATCCGGAATCAAAACAATTTTCATAGTTCCGATCCAGATAAAATCCACCCATTGACATCCCTAACTGAAAGCTAAGGTAAGGTAAGCAATTTAGGTGACGAGGAACTGTCACTAAATGCAAAGATAGCGAGTAGATGGTGAAAAACTATCACCAAAAGCAGTGTTTGGTCACAGCCAGAGTCTTTCGTGTATGATAGAGTACGTATCGTGATTTGAATATTATATTTTTTGAGGCATGGTTTGAATATTATATTGGAAGTGCATTTGATCATTTTAAACTCAAGGGGTTCCGGAGGGAATGGAATTCCCCTAATTGTACCAGGTACGTGAACGTATGAGAAGAAACTCTAAATCTAATCATCGTTATCATCTGATGTGCATTTATATACTAGAACAATTTTCCTTATTCAGAGTGTCCATCAATAATGACTAATGCATAAGATCTTAACGTTTTCAAGTTAATTTTTTTTTAATAACAAGCTTTCAGTAACTATCGAATTTTGTACATACACAAGTATTAGGTGATAGATATTTCCAGACTTATCACTTGTTCTAGCTATCAGTAGGAAGAGTATCTCATCTTAATCAGTGCTCTGATAATTAAGTTTCGATGATTTGCATTGACATCTTTTGACGAATTAGGTGTACAAATCAGAGAGGCTCATTACCTATGTACCTAATAACTGACCAATAAGAGTCTTAATTCTTAAAATGAAAATAAAAAATAAAAAAAATCAGGTGTATTCCCTTACACATGATAAACCTGATTAAGGGCCATTGGTAACGAATTTAATTAGTTAATAATTCGATTCATCACATCGAAAATTAAACTAAATGATTCTTACTCCCCTTTTAGGCATGCATAGAATAAAATCCTTACTCCCTGATCATTGACATGACGGTTCATAGTAAAAATTTAACAAACTTCAATATATATATATATATATATATATATATATATATATATATATCCATTACCATAAAAATATATATATATATTCATCCATTTACGGTTTTCAGACTTATTGGATGAATATATATAAAAATACCTTTTATATATATATATAAGAGTAGGCTAAAATAAAAATACCTCTTAGAATATAAAATAGGAACCATTTTCAGCCTTAATTTAGATCATCAAGATCAACGGTTGATTCATCACCTTATTGAATTAATTCATAATTCTGAGTTCGAATTCCATAGATAATAAAAAATTTATTTTTCACAATTCATACATTTACACAGTGAATTCATATGTGCTCTACATATAATTTATACATTTTAGCTAGTTCGAATTTTATATGTTAATAAGTGTTTGTACCGTAGCCCTCCCTCCATATATATTATCTTCTTTTTTACTATTTCCTACCTCATTTTTTCTCTCAATTTTGGAGCGGGATTGAATCCAAGATCTTTTCACAAAGGAGAGTATTCTCATATATATATATATATACACACACACACTTAACAAAAACAAAAACAAAAACAAGCAGTATACGCTTAAAAGGATAAAAAGGAAAAATATCATTAAATTTGAGTTTAAATCTCATATCTACTTTTTTTCAGTGTATTAGATTTATTTAGTTTGTGAGTTATCTACATCAGTAAGGGCCTGTTTGATATGGGTTTAAAAGCAGGATAAGTTAAATTAATATGGATTTATGTAGTGTTTGATATTATGTGTTACTAATATGGTCAACTCCAGGTTTATCCCAAGACCCTAGCTTATTTTGTGGGATTAACCCACACTAATTATCCCACCTCCCCCATGGGATTAACCAACACTAATTATTCCACCTCCTCCATAGGCTACTAATTTAGGTATTTGATATGTTAATCCAACCTATTTCAATGGATACCAAACACTTTTTGGGATTAATTACCAATGATATCAAACACCCATCTGAGATTAGAAATCATGACTAATCCACACTAAATTATCAGGATAATTTATATCCTGATTAATCCAATACTGAAAATCAAACGGGTCCTAAGAATGATCTAATTACACTACTAATAAGTAATGATTGTGATTTTACTGACATTAAGAAAAAGCTCTCAGTGCCTTTTATGAGTGACCTAGTTGTTGGAGATGCATGAGTTTGTAAATAAAAAAGTTACCCGGCCCCTTCAAAAAGAAGTACTATGGTTTATGTTTTCTATGGGATGTGTGTGGGGTTGTTATACATGAAATGAGTGAATCTACCCAAATTGTGTCCTTCAGTAAGTCGAGCGACTGAGTTTGTAGGATTACCTGCAAATACACACCAACTATATTCAAATTTTAATTTTTCATTTTTTTTAAGTCAATATTTTAAAATTTGACCCAAAGTAAAATTTCGGCAATAACTAATTTTACGTGAATATTGAAATTTTATCACGTGGCATTTCAGTCGATAATTACAATACTGTACACAAAATAACGTAATTTTTATATAACACAAAATAACGTAATTTTCTTCATCTTTCGTGCTATGTTGCTAGCAGTAGCGTTCATAGAGCGTGATTTAAAGGGAAAAAAATGCTATTTTTATATGAAATGGAGTAGTATTTTAATTATCAGTTGAAATGTTATGTAAGAAAATTTTGGCATCCACGTAGAATTAATTATGGTCGGAATTTTAATTCAAACCAAATTTATAATATTGAAATTCATGTATATATTAATTAAATCAAAAATAATATTAATAAAAATTAGAATTTGAATATACTTCGTATATTTACCTATAATACGTATACTAACATCTTTTAGGTCGAATTCGTTGAATAAGATTTCTCTAGTGCGGTCAACTAGGTATGTTTACTTTGATGGAAAATGAGAGAAAAAATATAATTTCACTATTTTTCACATGTTTACAGAAAATTTTCTCTGGGTATAATAAAATATTTTCTCGAACAGCTCATTTTCTCTCCAATAATATATCTTTGGGTAGTAGTGTGAGTATTTTTCAATATTTTTCTCATCTTTTCATCTCTAATAAACATATAATAAAAAATAAGAAAAAGATAATATTTTTTCATTTTTTCTTATCCTTACTTTTCAATAAAAAATTTATTACAACAAAAGTAAACACACTCTAGCTAATTGTATAAGATCAAGGTTCACATAAGATTTAGCACGGACTTCAATTTGTCCAATTTATATGGCTAACTTTACCCCGTGTCCAAATTTAACACCGTTTTGTTTTCCGGCAGAACTACGTGGCAATGACGTGTCTTCCAAATGACACTTCATAATTTGTAACTTAAAAACGTCCAATTTAAATGTGTAACTTTACTGCGTGTTCAATTTAAATGTGCAACTTTATTCCATGTTCAATTTTAGCACCGAATAGAGAGAGAGAGAGAGAGACGAGCATGGTCGAAGACGGCATGCGCCGCTACTGTCCAGTCAAGAGCAGGGGAGGCGGCGGTTGTTCAGAGCTGTTGCTCGTCCAGCGAGAGAGAGCGTCGTTGAGGGCGGCGACCTGTGGCTGGGTGGCGCGATTTAGGTGTTTGAAGTTAGGGATCTAGGGTTTAAGGGAAAACGGCAGCGGCGACCGAGAGAGGGGAGAGAGATAAGAGAGGCGGCGTCGACCGGCCGCATTACAGTCGTCGGAATCGTCTCGTCTCGAATTGGAGGTGGGGTTTGCAGAGGTGGAGAGTTTGGGGAGCCGTTAGAAATTGGAGCCAAAGAGGGAAGGATTTTTAGTGAGGAAGAAGAGAGGTCGAAGGGCAGAGGCACGACATGAGCTGTGTCGTCGCCGGAGGTTGCGAAGGGAAAGTCGGCGACGTGAGCTGTGCGTTGTGCTTGGAGGAGGAGAGTCGCTCGCCGGCGAGAAGTGGAAGGAGTGTTGGAGGAGAGGAGCAGAATCCGACGAGAAAAACGCAGCGTTTTGCTCGCCAGTCGGAAACTTGTGCCGGCAAGCCACGTCATTGACACGTATGATTCAAGTTGGGGGGGGGGGGAAACGGTGTTAAAATTGGACACGGGGCAAAGTTAGCCATATAAATTGGACAAATTGAAGTCCGTGCTAAATTTGTATTTCGGTCTAAGTTCATGATATTACATGCATTTGTTTACAACATTTATGAGTTTGGATCTCACCAACTTAATCTAAATTACAGCAATATATCATGGATATATCGGCTGCAAGCTTTTCATATCACTAAGAAAAAGAGCTTACAGTTTCCATGATCAAATTTCACTCATCTTTATATTAGTCGAACTCCCCAGTTTTTTAGCTAGAAGAGTGAATGAGATCATGATTTAAAGTGCATATTTATCTAAATACATATATATTCATATTTGTTGGAATATAAGCTTGCGGGCGTTACAATGAAACCAGAAATGTAGGAGATGAGATTACAAGACAAAAACTGTATTGAGATTACAAAATAACAAAACCAGGAAAAGCAGCCGAGTCGAGGAGGATCCTCTTTCCGCAAGACGAGATACGCCCCGGTAGTGCTCTCGGTTTGGCGTGTCGTCCCCAAAGATAAAACGGCTTCGTCTCGTAGGTAGCAGCACCGCAGACCAACGAACTTAAACGAGGCGAGAACAGTGCTTCTGGACTATATGAGTGCAGAGAGTATGTGGATGCTAGAATGCAGATTTTATGTGTGGATGCATGGAGTGGCTGTCCTATTTATAGGCACAGTCCACTTATGGAGGATCCCGTCTAATAATGACGACAGTTACCAAGTAACCCCCACCCGTCCAATAATGACGGCAGTAATGACGGCAGTTACGTTGCAGTTACGTTGTAACTTCCTCCCGTCCAATAATGACGGCAGTAATGGCGGCAGTTACGTTGTAACTCCCTCACGTCCAATAATGACGTTCAATAATGACGGGAGTTATGGAGGTGTGGAAGCTTCTAGTTGGGAGACCAATGGGTCCTCCCGTCGGGTTGAGCCCCTTGTGCACGTGTAGGCCCAAACGATTGGGCCTCGTTCTTTGGACCGAGAAATCGTTGGTCCTTTGGGAGCTAAGGGCATGCCCAAAGATCAGCCCAAGAACCAATTGCCAAGATCTAGGTCCACGGCCGAGGTCGGGGACCGAAGCCGGGAAGGCGGCAGCGGCGCGCGCGTATGGGCTTTGCAACCCATCACTTGTGCACACAGTTTTATTACATGCACTGATGTAATAACTTATATAATGTCTTAAATGTTATTCACAAATCAATGTGGGATAAGCATTAAATCTTCTTTAATGCTTATCTTTTCCCACAACTCCATGTTTCAAGTACCCAACTTTAAATAATTATTTCTCACTCACCAGAAATTGGTTTTGAGTAAATAAATATACTACGATCATCTACTCGGAACGTAGATCGATCCTGTCCCATTTAATTCTGCTAAATTAAATGTTTTCGGTACTCAAAAAATTATCAAACATTGGTTACTTACAACCAATTTCCAACAATTGAAGTCCTTCTAACTTGGGGGCAATTTGTCAATCACCGCCACCACGGTGAATGAGTCGGAGACCACATGTCCCTCGGCGAGATAAGCTTGCAACGTGGGAATTTTTGAACTTGTAATTGAACTTAATAATTTCGAAACCTAATACCTTTGCTGGAGATGTCGACCGGTCCTGCGAACTCCACCGAGGCTGCCAACGCCGTTGCCGCTGCCAACGCCACTGCCGCTGCTTCTGCCGCCGCCTCCGCCGCGGCCGCATCAACCGTGGCACCCGCCACCTCTGCCGCTGCTGCCTCCACCTTTAGTGGTGGATTTTTTGGTGGTCCAACACCGCTACCTTTCTTGTTTGGTGCTAACCAAACGACTCTTGGAGGAGATAGTTCCGTGCAAGGAACGGTTGGCCAAACCTCGTTTGGATCAACACTTGGTTCCACTTCGAGTGGTTCCATGGGGTCCATGTTTGGACGAACGGTTGGGGCCTTCGGGACCAACGTGGTGAGCCATGGCAACATGGCGGGATCGGTGCCAATGCAGCCCCCGAGGGCAAATGCAATAGCCGAAAAGCCACCTAAGTTTGGTGGGTCACACTTCAAAATGTGGCAGCACAAGATGATGTTCTACATCACGACTTTGGGCTTGGTCGATTTCCTGTGGGAAGATGAGCCTCCTGCGGCGGCGGAGAACGAGACCAATTTCTGGGTACATGCCGCGTATGACGATTGGCGCTATGGCGACTATCTTTGTAAACATTTCATTTTAGAAGGTTTAGAAGATAGTTTATACAATGTATACGCCAATGTAAAGACCTCCAAACCACTTTGGGAGGCACTAGAGAATAAGTACCGTAGTGATGATGTAATAGCTAAGTTCTTAGACTTTAAGATGATCGATGGTAGATCGATCATGGATCAAGTGCAAGAATTCCAACTTATCTTGCATGAGTTGGAATCCGAAGGGATGAAAATGCCCGAAGCTTTCATCACTGCGGCGGTCATCGAGATGCTACCGCCAAGCTGGATTGACTTCAAGAGCTACCTTATGCAAAACAATGAGGAGATGACTCTTGAAGATCTCATGGTTAAGCTGCGCCTAGAATTTGACGTGAGGGAATGTATGACCAAGGTCGAAAACTCATCTCAAGTCAAAGGCAACTTGTTGGAGAAAGGCGGTCCCTCCAACAACAAGCGTGCTCGCCAAAATGCCAAGGGGCAAGGCAAAAATGAAGGATTGCTACAACTGTGGCAAACCGGGTCACTTGGCAAAGGATTGCTACAAGCTTAAAAAGAAGAAGGCAAGACGTGATATCATTATCATTGAGTAGAAGTTGATCAAGACAACTTGGCGGCTTAGACTAGAGTTTGAGTCCAAGTTGTTATAATCATTGTTTAGATAGCACTTGGTAGAGCATAGCCAATGAGCTTATCTAACACAATAATAATAAGAATGAGTTTATTTCTTATCTATTTGAGTGTTGTGATTTATAGCATTGTAGACATATGAATCTAAATGCGATAAAAAGATTAGTAAATATGGATTTACTAAAAATAAACGAGTTTAACACTCAAAACAAATGTCAAATTTGTGTTGAAGCAAAAATGACGAAGTCTTCGTTTCACTCTGTGGAAAGGAGCACTAAACCTTTAGAACTAATCCACACCGACGTATGTGATCTAAAGTTTGTGCAAACTCGAGGTGGTAAGAAGTACTTTATCGCTTTTATTGATGACTGCACAAGGTATTGCTATCTTTATCTTCTAAGAAGTAGGGGTGGGAATTTCGGGCTCGGGTAATCGGTACCCGATACCGACCCGAAAAAATCAGGTATGGGTACCTATAACCAGAAGCAGGGATCGGGTTCGGGGTCGGTATTTAGATGGTTCAAGTGATAGGGTATCGGTATACCCGAATTACCCGATTTAATTAAATGTTTTAAATTACTCCCATCCCACCCACTGCTTCCTTGGCCCGGTCTTTGATAACCCCAGTATCCAATCAGCCCTAATGTAACCCCCACCCGTCCCCCGCCGCCCCCACTCCACGCACCGCGATCCCAACGCTCCACGCTCGGGACCGCGCCGCATCTGTACGCACGAACCCGTACTCAGCCCACGCATCCTCCCGGCACCCCCGCGCCTCCATGAACACGCACTCCGAACTCGCTCCGCTCGACCGGTGTCGCTCCCGAAGAGACCAGGTCGGGACGTCACGTTGAACCGCGACAGCGCGACACGAATCTCGTTCCATGCCACAGTGGCGCCGATGCGTTATGAGGCCGGGTGCCTGCTGGGATGTGGGTCTTCGGTCCCCAGTTGGACCACGGGTAATTCGGGACCGATCCCGACTCGGTACCGGCGGGTATTAGGGTACCCGATTCAATCGGGTGGGTCGGGTAGTGGTTTAGGGATTTTCGGGTCGGGTACCACTAGGGTACCGAACCCCCGTTCCCAGCCTACTAAGAAGTAAGAGAGGCTATTGAAGCTCAGAACTTCAAACTAAGAGATCAACTTGGAGTCGAATAAGAGTTCGAATATAGAGGAGGAGAAATTTGCTCCGTTGGGAATTGGCAACCAGGGTATAAACATCAACAAGCATATTCACTCAATCAATGGTGTGCGAACGCAAGAACGAACTCTAAGGATGAATGCCTGTGATTTTTGGGTTATCGAACGGGCGTCTCAGCCACTCAATCCTCATAAAATACACTCAAGATGGACGTCACTCCTATGTGGAAAGGCAGAAAGCCCTCATACAAATACCTTAAAGTGTGGGGGTGTTTAGCCAAGGTGCAAGTGCCTCCACCCAAACAAGTCGCAATCGGTCCTAAAACAATTAATTGTATCTTTATTGGGTATGCACTAAACAGCAATGCACATCATTTTTTGGTTCACAAGTCAGACATTCCAACAATGACTGTAGGAATGACGATGGAATCAAATAACGCTGTCTACTTTGAGAATATCTTTCCTTGTAAAGACAAGGGAAAAGAAGAAGCTAGTACAAGCAACGATACTAGAGAAGAAGTTACTAGTTCTGAACCTGTTGAAACAGTGCCCGAATCGCGAAAGCGACCAGGCCCTGACCTTGAAGTGTCAGAACCAAGACGTAGTAAACGAGGCAGAATAGCCAAGGACTTTGGTCCAGAATATATCGCCTTCATGCTAGATGAAGAACCTTCATCTATCAAAGTGGCGTTTTCTAGACCAGACGGACTACTCTGGAGGGAAGCAGTCCAGAGTGAAATTGATTCAATCATGCAAAACCACACTTGGGTGTTGGTTGATTTACCCGAAGGTTGTAAACCCTTAGGATGTAAATGGATCCTAAAAAGGAAATATAAAGCTGATGGATCAATAGACAAGTATAAAGCGCGCTTAGTCGTTAAAGGATTTAAGCAGCGTGAGGGGTACGATTTTTTCGATACCTATTCACCAGTGACGAGGATTACATCTATTCGAGTGCTTCTCGCGATTGCTGCTCTGCACAATCTTGAGATTCATCAAATGGATGTTAAAACTGCATTCTTAAACGGTGATCTAGAAGAAGAAGTCTATATGGAATAACCTGAAGGGTTTATAGTAACTGGACAAGAGAAAAAAGTATGCAAACTAGTAAAGTCTCTCTATGGACTGAAACAAGCGCCGCTGCAATGGCACTTGAAATTTGACAATGTCATGTTGTCAAATGGCTTCAAAATCAACGAATGTGACAAAGGTGTCTACATCAAGAGCACTAGTAATGGGTACGTTATGGTGTGTCTCTATGTAGACGACATGTTGATTATGGGAAGCAATAATCGTATCATTGTTGATACAAAGAACATGTTAAAAAGGAATTTTGACATGAAAGACATGGGGCTAGCTGACGTGATCCTTGGGATGAAAATTCTCAGGACCACTGATGGAATAACTTTGACACAATCTCATTACATTGAGAAAGTGCTCAAAAGGTTTAATGCGTTTGACAAATCGCCTGTAAAAACTCCATTAGAACTCAACGTTCACATGAAGAAGAACACGGGTGAACCTGTTGCACAGGAAGAATATGCAAGGATCATTGGGTGCCTTATGTATATTACTAACTGCACTCGACCTGATCTTGCATGCCCAGTGAACAAATTGAGTCGCTATACAAGCAATCCAAGTAAAGAACATTGGAAAGCACTTGAGAGAGTTTTGAGATACATAAAGTATACTCTAAACTTTGGAATACACTACACGAGATACCCCCCTGGTACTTGAAGGGTACTGTGATGCTAACTCGATATCTGACGCGAAAGACTCGTTATCAACGAGTGGTTACGTGTTCACTATAGGGGGAGGAGCAATCTCGTGGAGATCTACAAAACAAACATGTATTGCTAGATCCACCATGGAATCAGAATTCATCGCTTTAGACAAAGCAGGTGAAGAAGCCGAATGGCTTCGAAACTTTTTGGAAGACATTCCATGTTGGTCAAAACCCGTGCCGCCTGTCATGATAAACTGCGACAACCAAGCAGCTATTGGGAGGGCGAAAAGTGGGTTGTACAACGGTAAGTCTCGACACATACGTCGACGACATAACACCGTAAGACATTTGATCGAAAGTGGAGTTATCTCAATTGACTATATAAAGTCAATAGATAATCTGGCCGATCCGCTCACTAAAGCTTTGAATCGAGATCAAATGTATAAATTGCTAGAGGGAATGGGTGTAAAATCCACAAAATAAGGATGATTATAGTGGTAACCCAACCATGATGACTGGAGATCCCAAGAACGTGGTTCAATGGGAAAACTAAGCTATAAGATTCCAAGTAGAACACTCAACTACTTGCATTCCCTAGAGAGCAACTGAGTGTTGAAGCCTGCTTGGTGGTAAGGTTAAGTCATTGACTTTTAATGATTCCTAAACACCTCGGGGAGGTTGAGTATAGCAGGATACTCGGGAAAGAATCACCTATATAAGTGAGATGTGGGGGCCGCATCGACCTAACACTTATGAATCCAAAGAGCTGTCCAAGGCCCGCAAAGGACAAAAACGTGAGAACGAAATGAGGTTGAGGCGTTAGTGTGTTAATACTGTTGTCTCGGTATACACGAAGGAGAAATGGTTCAAAGACATCAAGTTCTACCAATTCACCAGTATATCCGATAGTATTAACTAAGGATGGTTCAAGGCCGCAAACCACCTATTCTAATGCACTAAGGTCTCTTGAGAACAGAGCTTGTGTCTGCATTTGCATTTGGCTATTTCCACTCATGTGGGGGATTGTTGGAAATTGGTTGTAAGTAACCAATGTTTGATAATTTTTCGAGTACCGAAAACATTTAATTTAGCAGAATTAAATGGGACATGATCGATCTACGTTCCGAGTAGATGATCGTAGTATATTTATTTACTCAAAACCAATTTCCGGTGAGTGAGAAATAATTATTTAAAGTTGGGTACTTGAAACATGGAGTTGTGGGAAAAGATAAGCATTAAAGAAGATTTAATGCTTATCCCATATTGATTTGTGGATAACATTTAAGACATTATATAAGTTATTACATCAGTGCATGTAATAAAACTGTGTGCACAAGTGATGGGTTGCAAAGCCCATACGCGCGCGCCGCCGCCGCCTTCCCGGCTTCGGTCCCCGACCTCGGCCGTGGACCTGGATCTTGGCAATTGGTTCTTGGGCTGATCTTTGGGCATGCCCTTAGCTCCCAAAGGACCAACGATTTCTCGGTCCAAAGAACGAGGCCCAATCGTTTGGGCCTACACGTGCACAAGGGGCTCGACCCGACGGGAGGACCCGTTGGTCTCCCAACTAGAAGCTTCCACACCTCCATAACTCCCGTCATTATTGAACGTCATTATTGGACGTGAGGGAGTTACAACGTAACTGCCGCCATTACTGCCGTCATTATTGGACGGGAGGAAGTTACAACGTAACTGCAACGTAACTGCCGTCATTATTGGACGGGTGGGGGTTACTTGGTAACTACCGTCATTATTAGACGGGATCCTCCATAAGTGGACTGTGCCTATAAATAGGACAGCCACTCCATGCATCCACACACAAAATCTGCATTCTAGCATCCACATACTCTCTGCACTCATATAGTCCAGAAGCACTGTTCTCGTCTCGTTTAAGTTCGTTGGAGCTCGTTGGTCTGCGGTGCTGCTACCTACGAGACGAAGCCGTTTTATCTTTGGGGACGACACGCCAAACCGAGAGCACTACCGGGGCGTATCTCGTCTTGCGGAAAGAGGATCCTCCTCGACTCGGCTGCTTTTCCTGGTTTTGTTATTTTATAATCTCAATACAGTTTTTGCCTTGTAATCTCATCTCCTACATTTCTGGTTTCATTGTAACGCCCGCAAACTTATATTCCAACAATATTTTAATTATCATTACTTTTATGTAAGTCTAGTTTTGTTTGCATCGAGCCCATCTATTTTTGTTTTTCTCTCCCATGTGGCTAACGATACCTACAAAAAAGCACATTGAGATGTAGTCACTACAAGCTTTGTCCCTGTCAACAAAAAATTGGAAAAAAAAAGGAGCTCTCTAATTTTATTTATTTGATAATTATTTAGAGTGAGTAAAAATATGCTCAAATGCATGTCACAGCCTCCCCAACATGGCAACATCTTCGAAATTCATAAAACTTGAACAATATATTTATCGCATGTTGTTTGTAAACTAGGCCTATAATTAATAGTAAAGGTTTAAATAGAGGATAATAGTTTTGTTTCATTAGATTGGTTCGTATCATAAATATTAACTTCTTGTGACAATATTTATGGTAAAAGTTATAAGTCAAATATTTCAAGTTCAAATTTTATTGACTTCTAATTAATTTTAGTCTATCACGTTTAGTATTCTACATACGATTTACTTAACCAGTATAATCTCCAATTCTACAATTATAAATTCGTAATATGGTTAAGGCAATCAACCCAAAACATATACTGCACTCCAAAATCTTCGTTGAATTTGATGAACATTTTGTACCGAAAAATTTCACATAATAAATTACGTCCCTTATCTCAATTCAATATGTCACATTCTTTATTTGGATCACTTCCTAAAATAAAAAGTTTTACATAACTCATTATTTACACCATGTCTACACATAATTATATATCTCTCATTCTTATTCAAAAAAGAAAAAAACTTTATTTTTCTCTTCTATTTTTTTGATAAATATATTAATAAAAATAATTACTTTCTCTTTCATGTTTTATGATTAACTATCCGTTTTTTAATATTTACGCTCCAGTCTTGTGGCCTTTTGAATTGAGATCGAGAGAGTGCATCATCAAGAACAAATCAATATTTCAAAGATGAAATATTTTTCCACTAAGATAAATGCATATCCTAAGAAATTTAAAATAATTTCTCTTGTTTCAGAGAATTGGATTAGTTGTTGAATTTCGAAGAGTTGTGAATATTAACAAATCTAACATATGTACAATTACAAAAATGAAATTAATACGGCTCGAATTATTGCAAGAATTATTGTACGAAACTTATTGTTTCAATCATGAACCTCTGATTTCTCTCTCTCTCTCTCTCTATGCATTGGGACACCGCTAGTTTTCGTACCATCGAATTGAATGCATGGGAACCTCTCTCTTCTTCTCTAAATTTAAAACTCGTGCATAGTTGACATTTTGTACAAAACTTGTCTTCACACGTCTCTTAAATGCTCATTCAAAATTTTATAACGATAAACTTTTTGAAATGAGACATTTCTTTTTTTTTTTTTTTTTGAGGGAAAGAGAGATATCTTATTGATCACATGTGCATGGTAAATGGAAATGACCCTCCACAGCCAACGCGGGTTCATTCCAAACATGGTGTGACTGAAAATCTCTCGAAGCCTTAGCTAGAAAGTGAGCTATAGCATTACGATCTCTTCGAACATGGTTAAGGTGGAGATCCGACAGCGATGACAATTCCTGACGACAAAAGGCAGCAAGAACGCCCATCTCAGAAATGTTCCTTTCGCCCGAGTCAATCACATCGCAAGCCTGCTTGCAATCGGACTCCAACCTTCCGTGGGAGAGACCTTGATCTTTGCAATGACAACGCCTCTTTTATCCCCATGAGCTCGCCTTCAACAACTCTGTGCAGACCCTGAATCCGGAGAGATTTGCCAGCAACGAAGTCACCATTGTGGTCACGAATCACAATCCCGATGCCGGTGGCATTGATATCCGCAAAAAAGGCAGCATCCACCCCACAAAGAAAAGTACCAGGCGGCAGAGGATGCCACCCAACGCAGCTGACAGCAGGGCGCCCCGTAGAGATGTGTGTTGCGTGCTTCTTCCTTGCTAGGATCCAGTCCATCCGACACTCAATGGCCAAGGAGAAAGAGCGACCGGGAGAGGGATAAGCTCCTTTAAAAATAACACCGTTTCTGTCCTTCCAAATTTGCCACATCACCATGCAGACCTTAGCTTTCAGCTCCTCGTTATTGCTCTCAATAATCTGGAAGAGAGCCTCCGCAAAAGACTCACTGCTGTTAGTAATATAGTGTATGAACTGGTGCACGTTGCCCTCGTTCCAGCAGGCCTCCGCAAACGGGCAGAAGAAAAAAGTGTGCCACAGATTCTCATAGCTAGACTTGCACGTCTCACATTCTCCACCAACGGTGACTCCGCGAGACAATAAACGTTCCTTTGTAGGGAGATTATTTCTCGCTGCACGCCAAAGGAAATGCTTCACTTTTGGTGGGACGGTGATCTTCCAAAGCTTATTCCAACGGCCTTCAATGCTATGCGAGGTGTCGAGGGTGAGTGAGCTCGCCAGTTTATACGCCGACTTGACAGTGTACCTCCCTTTCTCTTCAAAGTGCCACACCAACTTGTCCGGACCAGGGTTGGGAGGGAGAGGGATACCGAGAGCAGAATGGGCATCGTTCTCGCCCAGCAGACCAAGCAGCAGCTCCGAATTCCCACTGACCAGAGGAAGGATTCATAAGGTCGCAGATGAGAGTTCCTTCGAAACCCGGAGGGCAAGCAGCGGTGACCCGAAAGGAGTCATCTTTACGAAGCCAAGGATCACCAAACACACGGACTGTTCTTCCGTCACCAATTCTCCATCGGACCCCTCTTCGAACCAGGTCCTGCGCAGAGAGAATACTTCGCCATGTGAAGCTAGGGCTGTGGCCAATCGAGGCCGTGAGGAAGTCACCCTGCGGGAAGTACTTCGACTTCAGGACCCTACAGGCTAGTGCATCCGGGTCCTCAAGAAGACGCCACCCCATCTTGCCGAGCAGAGCTAAGTTGAGTAGTTGCAAACTCCTGAAGCCGAGATCACCCAAATTTTTGTCGACGCACAAACGGTCCCATTTCATCCAGTTAGTGCCACGACCCGAGCCTCCCTTGTTGCTCCACCAGAAGCTATTCATGAGCCTTTCCATGTCATCCGTAAGGCTAGTGGGTAGAGAGAATAAACCCTATGCAGTAAGAGGGAATGGCTTGGGCCACTCTCTTGAGCAAAATTTCCTTCCCGGCCTTTGATAATTTCTTGCCTTGCCACCCTTGAATTTTACTCCACATACGATCTCAGAGATATTGAAAAATCTCCTTCTTTTTCCGTCCCACAAGAGAAGGGAGCCCGAGGTACCGCCCCGTATTCAAAGGGGACGAAACGCCGAGGATCGAAGACGTCTCATTGCGAGTTGCGTCGCCCGTGTTGGAGCTAAAGAAAATCCCGGAATTTTTGATAATTGATTGCTTGATGGCTATATATGGAACTATCATGCAAGCTCGCTACGTATTCTTATACGTAGGGATGGATGAGTTATACCGAGAATGTTATCTTTCGCGAAAAATGATAGTGATTGCATAAGCCAATATATACTATTGCATAAACTATAGTATAATACTGCATAAATTTTTTACATGGGTTCAAATCCTATTGACTGTAAATGGATTTACAGGTCAAGTTCAATCCAGATGATAGTCTTGACAAACTAGAAGCTAGGCTAGTTGCCAAAGGCTTTCAACAACTAGGAGGTTAATTTTGATTTCCTTAAAACTTTCAGCCCAATCATCAAGCCAATGTCTGTAAGATTGCTCTTTTCTCTTGCTGTGTCTTTTAACTGGGACATTCGACATATTGATATAAATCTAGACAGGTCTGTTTACATGAGACAACCTCCAAGATTTGAGAATCAACAACATCCAGACTGTGTTTGCAAGTTGAAAAAATCCTTGTATGGGCTTAAGCAAGCTCCTAGAGCTTGGTATATATGAAAGGCTTAAGACTCATTTTCTCAAGTATTGGTTTCAACATTCAGCATCTGATCACTCCTTTTTTATGAGAAAGGCTGGCAGCTTATTATTGGTCCAAATTTATGTGGATGATATCTTAATAACTCGTGAAGACCCTCAACTGGTGTAACAGTTTATTCACACATTATCTCATGAGTTTGCTCTAAAAACACTGGGTAGTGTTAACTTCTTCCTTGGTGTGGAGGTATCCAAGAAACAGAATGAGTTTCACCATTCTCAAACCAAGTTTATTAGAGATTTGCTCACAAAACAAACCTTCTTAATAGCAAACCTCAACCTTCTCCTTATGATTCAGGCACCAAACTCTATAAGAATGATAATGCACTCTTCTCAAATCCCATTCTTTACAGAAGCACCATAGGTGCTCTTCAATACCTCACTGTCACTAGACCTGACATATGCTACATGATAAATAAACTCAGTCAATGCTTGGTGAGATATCTTAAAGGCACTCTTAATTACTCTCTTCGGTTCTCCTCTACACCTTATCTCACACTTACTGCATTTTCTGATGCGGATTGGGCTGGATCTTTAGATGATCGCAAGTCAACTTCGTTTTCTTGGGTCCAAATCTTTTATCTTGGAGCTCCAAGAAGCAGGGTGTTGTCTCACGCAGCTCCACTGAAGCTGAATATCGCTCACTCACTGATACATCCATGGAATTTGTTTGGATAAAATCCTTATTGCCTGAGCTAGGCTACAACTTATCTCAGTGCCCTGCGATTTGTTGTGATAATAAAAGTGCAACTGCCATGGCTTCCAATCCGATGCTTCATGTCAGAACCAAGCACATAGAGATCGATATTCACTTTGTTCGGGACAAAGTTATCAAGAAAGAGTTAGATTTTCAACACATCTCCACCACTGATCAAGTTGCAGATATGCATGCTCACAAAGTCGGTGTCCATCTCTCGGTTTCAATTGTTACTTGCAAAGTTGCCTTTTGATAAAGGTTATTTTTTCTGTTTTTTTGGGGTTGTATTCGAAACAGTTAAAACAGAATAGTATAGAATAGCTCAAGTTAGTTATGATGACATGTAAAGCTATTAGTGAGGTTAGGAAGTAGTTAAATTATAGTCATCTCTTTCTTGTAATCTGTTATATATACAGCACAATTCATATGAATGAAAAATCGGTTATTTTCTGCAAATCTACTCTCTCATTCGTAGCTTAGCTCATATCTAACAACCCCTGTATATATATTCGACTAGAGGAATTTCCTATTAATCCAAATAATAGTTCTAATAAACATTCATTTCTTTAGATTATGCACGACATAATAGATACAGTTGCAACTTTCTTTCTTTTTTTTTTTTTTTTTTTTATCAAACTGTTGAGGTTCAAACCCAATTAAATGGTCGAGATCTCTCTCTCCACTAAAATGATTGTATTTTTTTTTGTTGCTTTTTTATTATTTTCTCATTAAATTTCTACTTTAAGGATGTGTTTGCTTTGATGTATAAGGAACGAATATGTTTTATTATCACTTTATACTTTATTTGTATTTATGAAATAGAAAAATTCGGATATATCCTATAAATTTTAGGTAATATCTCTTTGCTTGAGTTAAAATAATGAGATAAATATATTTTCATTCAAAATAAATAACATATAATTCACATTTTAAATGAATTTTTTTTAACTTTATTATGTTACCCCTCTATTTAGAGGATAAAAAGAAAAACACTCCCGAAGAAAATGATACTTTTCCCCATACCTCTATCAAGAGGATAATTTTAACGTATCACGTATGCACTCACTTTGGGGATGAAATATTAACTCATAATAATATCAATATGTATTTATATATTGAATACTGATTTCAAATGACTTTTTAAAAATACGAGTAATTATTTGTTTTTGTTAGGACAGAGTAATCTCTTTGTTTATTGTCGAATAATAATTTATCTAATTTGCACCAGATACCGATATTTATAGCTATTAAAATTATAAAATTTCATCAAGTCAGGATGGCCGAGTGGTCTAAGGCGCCAGACTCAAGTTCTGGTCTTCGCGAGAGGGCGTGGGTTCAAATCCCACTTCTGACATTTTATTTTCTGGTTTCTTTTTGGCGATTGACAATCTAATAAAATAAAGATTTTCTGTTTATTTTCTGGTTTCTTTTTGGCGATTGACAAATCTAATAAAATAAAGCACAATACAATTTAACTTTTTAAGAACAATTATCATACACTCAGAGATATATGAATTTGAATGGAAGTCTTTTTTAAGAAGGGTTGAATGGAACAGTCTTAAATTTGGATCAAGACTGATCCAAACTCAAAATAAATAGTTGAAAAAAGAAGTGTATTGATTTGGTAAAGGAGAAAAAAAAAAAGAAAAAAAGAAGGAATCACAACATGACTTTTTTCGATCTAATTAATTGGGATTTTGTCAGGAAATTATAACATCCTCTCTCAGCTGAGACGTTGTGTATTATCATCATCACCAATTTTGGAAACATGCCTACCTAAAACTATGAACTAAGCTTAAAGTCTTAGACACCTTCACTTGAAAGCAACAACACTTTCCCAACACTAATCTTACCTATAAAAACTACTCAATCACAACTCATTTATCATCAATATCTCCCAATTAAATCCTAGCACTAAAGCATGGCTCTCACTTCACTTCCCAAACTGTTATTTCTTGCAGGATTCATCTTCTTCTCCTCCTCCTGCGCGACGGTGTCCGCCCGCGACTTCTCAATCGTGGGCTACTCGCCCGACGACCTGACGTGCATCGACAAGCTCATAAACCTCTTCGAGTCGTGGCTCGACAGGCACGGCAAGAAGTACGAGAGCATCGAGGAGAAGCTGCATAGGTTCGAGATCTTTAAGGATAACTTGAAACATGTCGATGAGAGGAATAAAGTTGTCGCCAACTACTGGCTCAGCTTGAACGAGTTCGCGGACATGACCCACGACGAGTTCAAGCAGAAGTTCCTAGGGCTCAAGGTCGACCGATTGCCCCGGAGAAACGAGTCCCCTCAGGAGTTTAAGTACCGGGATTTTGAGGGCTTGCCTAAATCCGTCGACTGGAGGAAGAAAGGAGCCGTTACTCGTGTCAAGAACCAAGGCTCGTGTGGTACGTGTAAACGGATGCATCTTCATCCCGTATTCTATTCATAAAAACTTTTGTAAGACAGTCTCACGGGCTAAAGCCTGTAACATGGTACCTATATTTAGATCCAAACTCATAACCAATGGCATGTTTGTAATTTTGTTTGTGTCTGAATTCGAGTACGGGTACTAACTCGGGATTCTTGAACTGCAATCGCAGGCAGTTGCTGGGCATTCTCGACCGTGGCTTCGGTGGAGGGCATAAACCAGATCGTGACGGGTAACCTAACCGAACTGTCGGAGCAGGAGCTGATCGACTGCGACACAACTTACAACAACGGCTGCAACGGAGGCCTCATGGACTACGCGTTCACCTACATCGTCTCCAGCGGCGGCCTTCACAAGGAAGAAGACTATCCGTACCTAATGGAAGAAGGAACCTGTGAAGAAAGCAGGGTAATCAATCTGAGCCAAACCCTATAATAATCAAGAAAGTAGCTAAGATTTTCAATGTAAATTTAACATCGTTTGCAAGAAATGTTTTTCAGGGCATGTCGGAAGCAGTTGCCATTAGTGGATACCACGACGTACCTGCCAACGACGAGCAGAGCCTGCTGAAAGCGCTGGCCAACCAGCCCTTGAGTGTGGCCATCGAGGCTTCCGGCAGAGATTTCCAGTTCTACAGCGGGGTACGTTCTCACACACGCCATTTTCTTACAAGGATTGGAGCAGTAAGTATCATAGATCATACATTTACATAAGGATTTTGGATTACCTGGATTGATTGCAGGGGGTGTTCGACGGGCACTGTGGGACCGAGCTCGATCACGGAGTGGCGGCCGTTGGATACGGGACGAGCAAGGGACTGGACTACGTCATTGTGAAGAACTCTTGGGGGCCAAAATGGGGGGAGAAAGGATATATCAGAATGAAGAGAAACACAGGGAAACCTGCTGGAATCTGTGGCATCAACAAAATGGCCTCTTTCCCCACCAAAAGCAAGTGAAGTAGATAGCAATCTGTGACAATTCTGTCCAAAATTCACATGTATTTCAAGAATAAGGAGATTTTTTACCTAATTTCTCTTTTTTTCTATTAAAGAAATGTAATTTTGTTGAAAATTATACTAGAAAATCTCATTTCTCTGAAGAAATACATGTTCATGAACAATTCCAACATAGCAAGCAAGCACATGGCCCTTTGAAAAGGGTGCCAGCATAGATTACAGCAGATTAAGCAAAAGATGAGCAGTTGATATATTACATTAAGATACAAGATTCTACTTTACTCAGTACTTTCCAACGAACACCTTCAAAGATGCCATCTGGTCTGAAATGGGGGAAGAACAACCTAGGATCGACGGGCCCTGGCAGATTGAAGAAGAGCGTGAAGGGTCCGGGGGGGGATTGTTGCTGAAATTTCATTTCATATACTCGGGTATATTTTTGGACGATTTTTCCACCAGTCGATGTCACACCTCGAACACAGACCTTCCCATCCCTTTGAATCTCACAGCTGAATTCACCTGATACAGGTAATTAAGTGAGAACAAAATCATGTTAGTATAAAAAAGAAATATTATGGAGTATTCAAAATGCTTCATAAACAGACTTTACTTTTGTTTGAATTTTGAAAATTAATGCAGAGGTTTCAACACGAAAATATTGTCGCTAGGTTTGTCTTTCTCTCGTGACGTTCTAAACAGAAACGGAAATATATGATGCCATCACAGAGTTTGATACAATTTGCCATAACAATGTGGCAAGGACTTTATTCAACAATCTGTTTATGGCACTCTGTGCATTGATACATACGAAGAGTAATTGTATTAAATTCTCTGCACATGTTGGATCCAAAAATGAGAAGGTAAAAGACATTACTTTGCATAAACCGTTCACATATACTCATCGGTAGTATAGGTACTTTCAACAGCCAACCAAAATTACAAGAAAGCACAATATAGAAAAGTACATATAGAATAAGTCACAGAGGTGAAAAGATATTTACCGGGATCTTTCTTGACGCCAGGGAGAGCGATACAAAAATAATATGCAAATTTGCTCTCACCAATGTCTGCGATACCAATAGGTGGTCCAGTCCCCCCTCTACAAGCTGTGCCAGTCAAGACGACAGACGTATTCGAACACCATTCTTCCACCTTTGGAACAGGCACGAGGGGCAGAGCAAATGGCTGGGCGGGTTCACAGGTCCTCGGATATGTAACCAACTGCATAGAATCACAATGGCGCGTTTCTTCCCCTGCACCTTTGCAGTTATTCGGGTCCACTATCCCGCCATCTACATCCATTGGAGATTTACTTCTTTTCCATATGATTTTCTTTATGTTCCCAGTATTCGAGCTATCCATGCTGATATTTAATAATTTTCAGGAGCCATGTCATCTACCTCAACAACGACTTGATTCTACAAACTATCGTGATACTGATAAATGGCATAAAGAAAGACATTTTTGGGATTACAAAAGCAGAAAAAGTGAACCGCTTGTATACAATCCTGCACATAGAGTTTAACCCTTCAACTCGTTTGGAGTTAACTGATCGGATTGGTATAACGACTGCGAAGGGTAGATGAATAACAACCCCCCACCCGGGTCCATTCATTAGGGTTGGGGATGAAAAATACCAATCATAAACAGCCGTGCATGTGAAGCCACGTCGTTTATGTGGAGAGGTTGGTTATTGGAACAGACATATGCCAACGGGCCCCTTTATAAATCCCTTTATTATGATTGGGGATTCCAGGCAAACAGAAGCTCCCATGCAATGCAAACAAAGCTGAGAAAGAATCTTTTGAAAGCGAATCATCTAGCTCATATACTAAAGTCGAGTTATAGTGATCCAGCCCTATTTAAGATTGATTTACAGAAAACATGATAAAAATTTATTTGAATAGAAAGCTTAACTCTGATCAATGTTGGAGATCAATCTCTATGTTCTTAAAAGCTCTATTACTGAAAAAGCTCGGTAGCAACTGCGGGTTTCCCTCGATAGAAAATCTGATGTGGCGCCCACACAACCACCCCCACACCATTGGACAAGTTAATTAGGCTTCCTTAAACCTAAAACCACAATCCGCAATCTACATAACCAACTCAACTCTATGCCACCTAAAACTCAAGTAACATTAGAAAAAAGAAAAAAAAGGGCTTCACACGAAATTACCAAGGATCATTAACATATGAAAAAAGCTTCCATTATACCACCACCTTGAAGAATTTCTTCCCCACCCACCCACAAAAATCAATATTTTTTTATGTCTAAGTTGACACATTTTTCGTTGTTCATTTCTTGGCAACAAGATTGAATATTTTGTTTCTGTTTTTTTAAATTGAGCTTTGGGTATAATTACATACCAACCTAAGTAAGAAAAGAACTCAGCGCAATGCCAGACAAAGATGAAAATCATGGAAAACCAAAGATTTCAAGAATTGAAACGACAGGAACATTAAAGCTGTGGAACAAGGAATGCAAGAAGAATTACCTGTTGAAAACTCAAAAAGAGAGATGGGTTTTTGTAAAATTGGAGCAGAAATGTGGTCTGCGGAATTAGACTCACCGAAAAAGACGCAGTAGTGCTTCTTCTTCCCTGCAAACGTGACAACATCAACGAGAAAGCAAGGAAAACATCACCAAATTTATTTACTATTCTTCCATATTTTACTCAATTTTAACATAAATCGAGATGCTTTAGTTACATAAATTAGTGATTCCAACAAGTACTGTATACCCTTCACAAAATAAAAAATGAGTACTGTATAAAACACAAAATGACACCAACATTAGAGGGAAGCCTAACATTGTAGTGCAGTTCCCGAGAAATATTGTAGTACTATAATTTGGTTAATTGTGAAATAAATGCATATCTTGTGTGTGTTTTCACGACTTTTCTGTACAGGGCGCCTTCTGTTTTATGACAAAACATAAAATATGATGAATAATGTTTTAAATATAATGGAAAAAATTCTTACTCCTTATTTGTTTTAATTCAATTCATATATTATCAGTAGGTATTATTGTAATAATATTCATTTTAAATTTTAATATGATGAATTGTATTTTTCACCTTACAAATCATGAGATTAGAAAAAAAATGAGAATTATATATATAAAAAAAAATCCTTATTTTATATCATTCATTTTTATATAATAAATTTATAACAAAAGAAAATGCTAGAAGTTGGCAGATAATAAAAGCCAACCTTATTCTCTTAATTATGAACAAAATATAATTGCAATATTTACGAAGTATTTCCTTTGTCGCTAAAAATTATAGTCCAATAAAGACAACATAGATTTTAATAAAAAAAGTATGCTAATAATTGTTTTTGAATGGAGATTGAATTTCATATCTTTTTGTAAATAATGAGAGGAAGTTTGTGAAGTCATTTTTTAATTTTAAAAAAATCCCAAATTTTAAGAAATCTTGATGTGACAATAAAATTACAATTTTTAGGGACGGATGAAGTAATTTTAATGCATAGAAAAATATTATTCCCTCCGTCCCACTTCAAATGACCCTATTTCTATTTTGGGTTGTCCCACTTCAAATGATCCAGCCCAAATTTAAAAATATCTAACACTACTTTTTGGATGGTTCCATCGCCACTTTACATCTTTATCATATATTTCTTAATTTTCATGTTAAAAAAATTTAGGGCCATTTGAAGCAGAACAGAGGAAGTATAATTTTGGCCATGAAAATGGATATCAACCCCTAAATATTTGCCCAAAAAAAATACAATTATGTTAATTTTCCATACAATCCGCACAAGAAATTCTGTATTTACCAAATTTTGTACTCCAGTATTTGATGCCCCATGTTACCCAAATGCCACGTGTCCTAAAAAGAGAAAAAGGCACCTTCACAAACAGACTGGAAGCACAGAGAGTCGACTCAGGTCATTGTGGCATTTTCGCAAACAGATTGCGGGATTTCAATTTCAAGATGCATTTGAGCGAGAACGAGGGGATAGAAGGCAAAACCTTCGTGGTCACCGGCGGCCTGGGCTTTGTGGGCTCCTCCCTCTGCTTCGAGCTGGTCAGACGAGGTGCCTATCGAGTCCGGGCCTTTGACATTCGGGCCGAATCACCCTGGTCCGACGCTCTCCATGATCGCGGTGTTCGTTGTTTACAAGGTCTGCTTCTTAATTTTTCATTTTTACATATGCCCGCCTGTGTGTGTAGCAACTTGTGAATCAGTCAATTGAGAGTGCTAGTAGCTGTGTTCGTAGATGCAGACTTGTTTGAAGTGATTTTGATGCATTTTAGGGTTTTACATTAGCATTATTCTGTTTTTAGTGATAGAATGGACATGTGGAGCTGCAGTAAGTAATTGGGATCTCGAGCTAATTTTGTTTTCTTAATTTTGAGTGATGTCAACTGTGAATTCCTCCCATCAATTACGATTTGTGAACACATATGAGATGAAAATGCAAGATTTAATCTGGTCAACGGCTTCACGGATAATAAAATGTGGCTTGATTTAATTTTTTGGCTTATTAAGCAAATGCATAATCTTGATATTACTTAAAGTAGAAATCATTGTTTTCCAATACATGTGAAATGATGCATTTATCAGGGGACGTTTGTAAGAGAAAAGATGTTGAAAAGGCTTTACAAGGGGCAGATTGTGTTTTCCACCTTGCTTCATATGGCATGTCGGGCAAAGAAATGCTTCAGTATGGCCGTATCGATGAGATCAATATAAATGGAACCTGCCATGTCTTGGATGCTTGCCTGGAGCATGGGGTGAGCAGACTTGTTTATGTCAGCACGTATAATGTTGTATTTGGTGGGCAAGAAGTCATAAATGGAAATGAGGCGTTACCTTACTTTCCTATTGATGATCATGTAGACCCGTATGGCCGCAGCAAATCCATAGCCGAGCAGCTTGTTCTCAAGCACAATGATCGATCCTTTAGGTAAGTTTTTTGTATTTATTTTCCCTGCCTAAAAGTATGATCCAAAAGGACTGGTATGACAAAATTAAACTTTTGTTGCTAGCCCAATCTGATTTTTGTAAGATTAGACATTTGATACACTTCTCATTCTTGAAGCATTCAAAACCTCTTTAAACTCATTGGGTTAATTTGAAATTTGGTTTGATTCCATGGCTGCACAGAAAAGAGAAAGGGAAGTTATACTCCTGTGCAATCCGCCCTGCTGCTATATATGGGCCGGGTGAAGAAAGGCACCTGCCTAGGATCATAAAACTTGCGAAGTTGGGTCTTCTACCGTTCAAAATTGGTGATAAGAATGTGAAATCGGATTGGGTCTATGTTGATAATATTGTTCTGGCAATGCTCCAGGCTAGCATGGGCCTTTTGGATGATATTCCTGGGAGAGTAGGACGGCCTGTTGCTGCCGGCCAAGCCTACTTCATTTCGGATGGTAAAGTTGGTCAAAATGTTGATATTTAGTTCATTTATGCCCTCATTTCCTCTCAGAAGTCAATAATTTTTCTTTTCATCTTAGTTGTTTCCCTTATAATTGACAGGTTGTCCAGTCAACAGTTTTGAGTTCCTCAGGCCACTGCTCGAAGGCTTGGATTATGACTTGCCTAAACTGACACTGCCCGTCTCCCAAGCTCTTTTTCTTGGAAAGCTTTTCTCAGTGTTCTACTCGCTTTTGTATCCGTGGCTAAGCCAGAGGTGGCTTCCTCAGCCTCTGATCCTTCCTGCTGAAGTCTACAAGGTGCTACCGCTAAACTTCCTGCTATATATACTTTTATTCAACTTGTGCAATAATGATATACATATTGCTAAAGCATTCCCATGATTTGAGCCTTAAAGATTCTTGACATTATTCTCTCTCTCGTACTAGCCAGAGGCGTACTTGGCATAGGATAAGTGGTTCTTTGCCATCCCATTTTGACGTTTATACGCAAATATTGTTAACTACAAAAAATACTTATATCTATTTTTTGGCAGGTTGGCGTGACCCATTACTTTTCGTTTCTCAAAGCAAAGGAGGAACTGGGCTATAGGCCTCTGGTTAGCCCTCAAGAGGGTATGGCTGCAACCATCGAATACTGGAAGGAGAGGAAGAGAAGAACACTAGACGGTCCGACCATATACGTGTGGGTAGCTGTCGTGATTGGAATGACAATGATGTTCTGTGCTGCGTGCTTGCCTGACTTCGGCCCCGTTCCCCTGATAAGAGCGATTTGCCTTTTCTTTCACCGCTCCATGACTGTGATACAAGTAGTCTTCACGTTGGCTGTTGCTCTACATATTGGCGAGGGTGTTTACGCATGGCAACTTGCAACAAGATGTGATCCTGCAAATGCGACAGGTTGGTTTTGGCAAACTCTTGCTTTGGGATTCTTTTCATTGCGTTTTCTACTGAGAAGAGCTCAAACGAAGCCTAAGTAACATCTCCTCTGCGGACTTGACTTATGATTGGATGTATTTGTTTCTAAGTTACTACAAAGTTTTATTCTGACGTGAAAAGAATATGATATTGGTATGATAAATACTTTTCTCGTTTATTAAGTTCCTTGTAATGGGAGACTACTCATATCACAAGATCAATGATTGATGATGATTGCATGTAGAGCTGTCAAAGGCACCGGCTTGGTTTGGCCCGGCCCGACCCCACTGCGTACAAGGAAAATCCAAAACGTCTTTGTTGTTGTTGGGTTTTTTTTTGGGTTAATGGCGCCTAAATTACCCAATTATAGCCGAATTCGGGTCTAGGTACCAAATTTTAAGGTCTGTAATGAATAATACTAAACTTTCAATTTGTCTGATTTAGATGTTCCGACCAATTTCCGACGAGGGTAATTTGGGGATTTTGCATACGTGTCAAATTAATGTTGAGATGGCATCCATGTGTCGTCCAAAAAATTAAAGCATAAAAAATTACTACAACCATGTGTCAAATTAAAACATAAACAATTACACACACACTCACACACAGCACCCCAACCCTATTACCCTCTCCCAATTCGCACGTACACCAATTGGACTAGGCAGCGCTGCTGTCACCTACCGACCTCCGGCGAGGAGCGGCACAATGAGCTTCGACCTCAGCCTCGCGGTTTATTTTTCGGCGAAGCTCCGCCTGAGCGCCGCCTCCCCTTCTCTCTTCTCCCTCTGCCCTCTCTCAGACTTAATCGCCCAGCCAGCTACCGCCCGTCTCTCTAGAGGCGGCGCCGCCCTCTGCAAAACCCTAGGTTTTGCCCCAATTCTCCGCTCCATTCCCGGCGACTCAGCCTATAGGCCGCACCTCCACCTCCCCATTTTTCTCCACCGCTCAGCCCTAGTTCCCAGATCTGGTCACCATCGTCCTCTCGGACCACTCCCCACATCGTCCTCAAATTGACGGATTCCGCGCTCAATTTGGCTACTGTTTTCAAATATGTGGTGGCTATGTCGGTTAGGGATTCGAGCGCTGACCTCTCAGCTCCTTTGTAGCCTATCAATTAACAGATCAGCGCCACTGCCACTCGAGCTATGCTAAATGAGAATTTCAGCGCCGTCGTGGCGCTAGTGATTTTCTCTTCTCGCATTGATACTGGCGAATTGGGGGAAACTAAATATTTTGCATCCACTCCCCACGACGGGAACCTGTGGTGGCAGGCGTGGTGGTTGTCGAAGAAAACAATAAGAGGCGATGTTTGGTGGCGGCAACTGTTGGCGGGAGTGCAGTGATGTTATAGAGATGCGAAAAGGCTTTTGGGGGCGGCGATGGGGTGGAATGTGGCGGAAGTGCAGTGATGTTCTCTCCCCCGTTTCTTTTCTAGTTAAAAAACGACATAGTTTTAAACTAAGTAAAACGACTATGTTTAACTATTATTCTGGCGACTCCACGTAAGATTTCCAGTTGTCCATGTCATCAATTTTTCGCCGAAAAATTGGCCGGAGTATCTAAATCAGACCAATTGAAAGTTTAGTATTATCCTTTACAGACCTTGAAATTTGGTACCCAGACCCGAATTCGGCTATAGTTGGATTATTTATGCGCCATTAACCCTTTTTTCCCTCAATTAATGGAATTTTTTGGTTATCCTTCTCACATTTTGTCGTTTTTGTAATTAATGGGATTTTTTGGTTATCTTAGGGATGTCAATGCAGCCCGAAACCCGTGGGCCGACCCGAATAACCCGACAAAATTAGAGGGTTAGGGTTGAAAAATTACAACCCGAAAAAACCTCTAGCCCGCACCCGACTAACCCGGAACCCGATAGGGCTAGCCCGAAAACCCGGTGAGCTGACGGAATTATGACTGATGCATCCAGTTACAACTTCTGTTATGTTTAGATCTATGGTATTTGCTTAAATATATAAATGTAGCCTCATTAAAAAAAGTGAAATTAATTAGTTAGAATATATATGTGTGTGTGTGCAATCTCATTAAAAAAAGTGAAATTAATTACGGATTTTTTGAAGAAATTGATTATTAGTATCTCATTAGTTAGAAATTAATTATCAGTATCGCATTTTAAAGTGATACCATTTTTTTTTTCTGTCAATGAGACGTGCATGGCAAATCCACTAATTATTCGGTAATAATCCAGATTGATTCTAGTGCATTGATAGATGTTAAATTTACTATCTCATTTTAATATAATTTTGTTTATGTAATTTTGAATATCTTATATTTTTGCATTTCATGCTTTGCTATATAATTTATATCTTTAATATCTATGTATATTTTATACATTATACATTAGATCATTAGGAATAATAAAATACAAATGATAATTTTATTTTTACACCTTTAACCTGATTAGCCCGATGGGCTAGCCCGAAACCCGAAAGTTTAGGGTTGAAGATTTACAACCCGAAAAAATCTCCAACCCGATTAGTCTGCACCCGACTAATTCGGAACCCGATAGGGCTAGCCCGAAAACCCGGTGGACTGGCCCGATTGACATCCCTAGTTATCTATACGAGTGTTGTTAGTATTACATTTTTACAATGGCAGATAAAAGCTCATTTTTATTGTTTCGTCCTAGGCCTTCTTTTGTCAAGAACAAACGGCTATATTTTTAAAAATATACTGTAATTATTATTAGAAAAATACATAATAATAATTCACATACGCCTAACACTAATTTATTTTAAGTGACTCGAACAGACGGCTACATAGAAATAAGTAAGGAGTAGAAAAATTGCGGCAGTGGCAGGAGTTGCGACGAGCTAATATGAAATAGTTGTAATTAGTAGAAAGTAAGTAAAGTAGGCAACACCTGACGTGTGAACCGATGAAGGAGGTGGCTAATTCTACAGGGTGCAAGTGCATTCCTACATACTACAAATCAACAAGAAATACAGCTCTGATTAGAAATTATGCAGAGAAGATCATTTCCAGGGCATGGCAGACATGGCATGGGGGTGGTTGTTGCATGCACCGGAGCTTAGATTGAGCGGGCTGGCGGCCCCACCGGAGGACTCGCTGAACGTCCCTCGTGAAGGCGAGCTGCTCGTGCCGCCACCTCCCATGTTCACTTTTGGAGGAGCAGATAAAGGCTCCATGTAGTTTGCTGCTGCTGGTTTTGGCTCTTTCCGACCATCTGCTAGAAAGCTTCCAACTATCACCTGCAGTATAAGAAATACAGCTTCTGTAAACACGGCCACTCTCGTTGAAACTACACAGAGATAATGCGCAATCTCCATTTTCTCGTGCTACCCGTGAATTCGGAATATATAACAAGTCAGGATACAAGAACATCCTAAGTCGAAACAACGAGGGTAGGAAAGTATCTGAACCATCATAGCACGAAATGGAATATGTGAAATGATAGTTATCGTCAGAAAATGACTGCATGTTTTAGCAACTCAATTCAAGGAGACACATTTTTCAGAGAACGATCTACCTGGACAGGGGAAGCTGCGATTAATAAACCAGCCACGCAGCCACCAAACACCCTTCCATCCGGTCCAGATAACGTTGTGCTTAAGCCACCGGTTCTGCTTTTGTGACCGCCAACATCTGATAGCATGAATGAGCCCGACAGGGACAAGATGTCAAATCGCCCCTACATAAACAGAAAGAATAACATTAGCAAATCTTGATCAATTGGATAGGAGAATGCTACCAATATAATATCAGCAGTTTATGAATAAAACCTAGAAATAGAGGATCCTTAAAATAGCATTAACCAGTGCAGGGAGAGCAAAGATATAGTCTACACAAACCTCGTAAGTTGCGGTTCCACCAGATGTTGCAGCTTGGCGGAGTGTCACGTTTGATATGGCACCATTTGCAGATAGGATACAAACAGCCCTTGGACCATTTTGAGAAAATGCCATTACTTTCGAAGAAACATCCTGAAACCCAGTAAGAATTAATCAACATATGATGATGCTATTTCTCTTTGATCCATTGACATTACTGAGTTCTAGTTCCATATGCATATCAAGACCTCCTCTCATGGAAAATCCCAATTCAGACATACCAAGAGGAGAAAAAAAAAAACTCCGCTAGAACTGCATCGCATGCACCAAATTTGAAAAAAAAATATAAAATACAAAGCAAAAAATAGTAACATACAAAGCAATCCACATCACTACAAATCTGGAAAAATATGAGTTCGTGTGAGTCAAAAGTTAGAATTAGATTAAGTCATGGGTGTTTTTATATGGTAGGATTCAAGATATTCTTTAGAGCAAACAGATCCAAATGGACATGAGCTATTGAGCTCTAAAATTTGTAGAATGATATTATTTTAAATTCTCAACCTCTCCAGCCTTCACATTGATTACATGAGGTATAAATCCAATTCCTGTTGAACCTGCAAGCATGACTTTGTGTGAGCATTTCAAGCTATAAGAAGATAACAACATAATAGTAACAATGATAATGGTATGGAAAAGTAGAAGCTGCAAATGAATAGGGAGAAAGTCAAGAGAAAACAAATAAATAAATAAACATTATATTCCCTCCGTAAAACAAATCCTAGGGGAGGTCAGCACAGATTTTAAGAAAAGTTGGTTGTGTATTTAATGAGGGGAGAAAGGACCCCACTAAAAGGGGTAATAGATTTTTCTAAAAAAAAAAAGGGTAATAGTTAGTTGATTATTTTCAAAAAAGGGTTGAGACATATTTTTGTGGACTGACAAAAATGACAAATTATGACACATTTTCGTGGACGGAGGGAGTAATAAAAAGAAGCTTGCTCGACTGTGTAGTACAACAATCAAATTACAAGTTATTCCCACTGCCCTGAAAAATAAACTTTAGAGAAAGAAAAGGAAAACGTCAAAAGAGCAGACATCTTGACCTGGACAAGCCAAGACATGGGTGAAAATATTTCCCAGACATCTTGACCTGGACAAGCCAAGACATGGGTGAAAATATTTCCCAGAATAAAAATAAAAGAGGAGAAAAGAAACTCATAAACACAAATAAAAATAAAAGAAAAAAGAAACCACCTTGCATTACAGACAGAGACAGCATTTACACTAATTAATTAAGACAAAGCAAGTTTAGAAGGGGGTATCTAGGTAATTCTATAATTTTAGAATTCTTGAGTGATCAGCTTCAGCAAATGACCATTTCTTCCCAATACAAAATAGCATAAAATAGCACGAAATAAAATCAAGTTACGCCGCTAATACCAATTTACAGTTCTTCCCAGATTAACTAAGATAAACTGAAACAGAAGAATTACAGAAGTAAGTGACACATTTCAAAAACACATAAAAAAATCAGAAGAAGAATATACCCAATTAGAACCCCAACTGCATCGCCAATAATCATAGTAATATTTCCCAAATTCGTTAGGTCAATGGCACCAAATTATTCCAATCAAGATCCTCAAACACAATATATACCTATAGCTTCAATTTGCTTTTTCTTGTTGCTCGAACCAGGGGGCCTGCCCCTTGGCTTCTTGGCAGTGGGCGAGGCCGAGCCACCCACTGGGTGCTGCGCCTCCGCCAAAGGGGGAGCGGAGGGCGGAGAAAAATTATCCGTCTGCGGCAAACCCACACTTATTGGCTGCGGCCCAGAAGCCATCACCATGGCCATGCTGCCATCCGTCCCATATTTCCTCGGTCGACCCCTCTTCCGCTTCTGATCGCCTGAGCTCAAATTCATTCCTTGCTTAGCCACGCCGCCGCAAGGGTCCGGCTGGAACGGCGGCGACGCGCCAACAGCTCTGTAGGCGCCTTCGGCGGCGTAGGGCACGCGCATTTGCTGATCCAGCTGAGGCTGAGAAGCCGACGGATGCTGCGCCGGCGTGATTGTAAACGGCTCGCGGTTGCTCATCACGGCGGCGGAGGCTTCGGATACACCCGACATTATTCCGGGTTTCCGAAATTAACCCGGAAGCAATGCAGCAATTACCTATGGATCAGAAGGAAACATTGCGGTAAAACTTTGCAGAGATCTTCAGCAGCTGAAGAAGAAGCTCAACTTAACTGATTTCATTCGGCGTAATGAAATCATAGCTCATCCAGTGCAACAACTCGGAATTGGACAGCTCAAAATCGTGCGAAAAAATTCCAAAATTTTGCTTCGAAAAAGAGGGGGAAACTGAAATTCAGTAGTAAAGAAGGCAGCCGTAAACGATAAGGCTTTTTTATGCAGTAAAATTTTGAGTATTTCAGCAGAATTCCACCGAATTTTCCAAGGGATCGAGCGAAAAACAACTGAAGGAGCTCGAAATTAAACCCCGAATAAGATAAATAGTTTTCGAAAATTCCTAATTCTCGCCATTTTCCCCTGTAAATAATAAATACCCTAAAAATCACATAATAGCGCAGAAAATCAACAAAAATAAAGAAAAAATCAGAAAACTTACCAATAAATAGAGAAAATTTTGTGTGTCAGCCGAGAATTAGGAAGATCCAAACGCGAAGCTAGGGGATTTTTAGGGATTGCGAATACAGAAAATAGGGGTTTTTTTTTTGCAAAGAAAAGCTTTTCTGTAATGTTAATTTATTTATAATTACGAGGGACAGTTTTCGTTAGAAGTTATTTTCTTTTTCAATTTCCTTTTGCCTATTTTTGCATTAGCTATACACAATAAGGAAGGAAGGTTAAAATAATTACAAATTCACCATTACTCTTTACGTATTTGTATGTATGTACGAAATTGCGATTGGCCCCAATATTCTCTCGGTTTTAATTTATAAAAAATCAAAATTATATTATTATGATTTCAAACCATATCATGAAAATTAATGTCAGAAATTATGTTAATAATTTTCTTTACAATTTTATATTAGGCCCAAGTTTTAGAAAATATTTTCTTAGATAAAATCTTCCTCTATAGATGATACTTTTCCAACTTCATACCAATAAATATAATGATCGGATTTTAATGTGCTCGTATTATTAGATTTAGAGTCTATCAACCATCTTATATCATGTCAAAAAAAACATACTATTCCTGTGAGTTTCTTATGTAAATGGGAATTATCATTATTAGGTGCAATCCCTGTATATATTTGAAATAATCGTTTTGTATCTATAATTCCAAAAGAAAAGAAACAAACTTTTAAAATTAACATTACGGTTGGTTGAAGTCATGTTTCGTGCTGCCCCATCAGTATTAGCACAAAACCTGTGAGTCACCTTACTCAAACTAATCTTCAATATTTTATTTTATTTTATTTGACTATTCCGCCTTTTTCTATTGAATTTTCTTGTTTTGAATAGAATTATTGACTTATAAATACATTCATTTTGAATAAAATTTGGTTTTAACATTAATTTTTAAAATAGTATTAAATAATACATGAATTTTTTAATTTGTCTATAATAATATAGCACAAGATAAAAATTTCTTTTAAATTGAAACTGGTGTGACATTCACGTGGAAAATTGAAATTAACATGTTATTGTTGTGATAAATTGAAAATTGGAGTACTGGTTATTGGTGTGTCAATACACATTTTTTGGATCAATTATAATTTTTAATATGGATTTTAAAAAGTATTAATAATACATGAGCTTTTAATTTATTTGAAATTTATCACGGAGTACAACTCTCCCCAAATTAAAATTGACATTAACGTGACAAATTAAAACAAAATTGACAATCGAAACAACGTTATTTAAATTAATTTGATTATTTTTTAAAGTAATAATAACTTTTAATTCACTTACTCTCAAATCTCAAGTTTTTCTTTCTCAATATAATCTTTTTTTTTCTTCCTCACAATTCTAGCTAAATTCAATGTTAGAACACCACCTCCACAAAAAAATGTGGATTCTACAGAGAGTAAGAGTCGAGATTTGAGAGGTGGGGGGAGTTAAAAATTAATTCTGATTTAAAAATAAGAATTATAGTCGAAAGATACACAAACTTTGAAAAAAAAATTGTAATTTTAACCTGAATTTTCAATTAAGCCAAAAAAAAATACATGAATTTATATGTTTATTGCAATTTTCACCTAAATTTAACTTTTAACGAAATTATAGCTTAATTGACAGTCGAAATTAAGTAAATATATTAATTTTTGTCTTCTTAGACTTTTGAGCTCTAAAAATATTCCTCATTATCAAAAGTTAGACCAACATCAGGTGAACGTCCGACTACCAATTAAGCTCTAATTTCGCTGAAAGTCAAATTTAGATGAAAATTGCAACAAAAATATAATTTTTATGTATTTTTTTTATTTAATTGAAAGTTCAGGTGAAAATTATAACCTTTTACAAAATTCGTATATTTTTTGGCCATAATCCCTTAAAAATAATAATAATAAGATGATGATGATGATAAACAAAACGACATTATTTTGATTGTCGCTTAGCTTTAGTTTGTCATGGCAATGCCACGACAGTTTCAATTTACCATGCTAAAGCCACAATGGTTCCAATTTAAGGGAAATTTTATTTCATGATAAATTTCAAACAAATAAAAAATTCATGTATTATTTGACATTAAAAAAAATATCTTGGTCCAAAGTTGTTAGATTATAAACCAAAATAACTAGGGGTGTAAAATCGGGTACCCGCGGGTGTAGGCAATTAAATTTATAGCCTATTAAATTCTGCTATGTGGAAATTACAAATTAAATATGAAATTATATATTTTATTTTATATTTTGGAATTAAATTAAATATAATTCCAAGATTAAATAAATATGTAATTAATATTTGATTATGTGGATTTATTGACCAATTAGAAATTGACATGTGGAAAATCTACATAAAATATTAAATATTTTATGTAGATAAATACAAATATTGAGGAGCCAATCAAATCGCGCCACCTCAGCCCTAAAAGCCCAAAATGACAGGCCAAAGCCCACAGCCCACTCCATTCTTCACCTATAAATATGGGTCATTTGTGGAGTCAAAACAGACAGAGAAATCATTTGGAGAGCTCAAGCATTGAAGGAGTAATTCTCTACGACGAAGTCATCTCCAACAATCAAGGCGTTCTACAAGGAAGTCAATGAGTTCTTCATCAAATTCATTCAAGTCAACATTTGATTCAGAAATAAGGTGTACTTCCCTCCAAAGATCTGAAGAAATTCGAAGAGGATAATCAGAGGATCAAATAGAGAATCGCAACGTATTTAGGAGTTTTTGAATTTGGATTTATAATTCAAATTTGATCTAATGATTAGACCATTTAATTTGAATTAAAATGCCCATATCTTTACTGATCATTCTTTTTCTCGAATGGCACCATTTATTAATCAAAGTCAATTATACTAGTGCTTAAACAAAAGTCACATAGTATTTTTAATAAAGCAATTAGGCCTTGAAAATAATTAGTGGGCCTAACCAAATGTTAAGTCCATTTTCCATCTTTTTCTTTCGTAGCTACACAGAGCAATAACTTCCCAAATCTTTCAATATTAGACTCCTCCATGGACACGTCTTCTATTCCATCTTCCATCGATATTATTCTACTTACAGTAGAATTCTTTTTGAAGTTATCAGACCATGTATATCCGCCATTCTCTCAGTTATAGATATCCATCGGGCTAAAGGTCAATCAACTAAAGAATCAATCTTTATTATATCACGATTATAGAGGAATTTTTTTATACGAAAAAAATTCATCTTTGCCTCAAATCCCATTCTAAAATTCTGAGAAATTGGATAAATTCTTGGATCAACAAATTCATCTCAATCCATATATTTTGGATTTGTACACATTTTTGTATTTCATTTATTGAATACAATAAAATTTGTGTTTACAAATTTTGGCACGCCCCGGTGGGACTTTTCTACCTCTCATCTCTCCTCTTCACCAACAACAACTCAAGCAAATTCAAATGGAGAACAAAGCTTCAAGTGCTGCTCTAAACATCACTTTGGAGAACATTGGTGTTATCACTCGAGGCAAAGCTAGGCTATTAGAGGAAATTTCCAGGTCTGCTTCAGCAAGTGAGGAGTATTCAGCCGCTAGCTACTCTCTTGAAGCTCCCGTCATGGTGACAAATGCTTCTACTCTGGAGGAACAAATTGCTGGCCTAGCTAAGCTTGTTGAAAATATGAACAAGCATATATTGGAGCAAGACGCCAAGATCTCAAAGCTCATCTTAGAGAAAGGAGAAGGAAGTCGAGTGAATGATGAGAAAGATGAAGAAAGCGATGATTCAGAGTCGTCTGAGAAACACCACGAAGAAAAGACGTCTTCAAAGAATATCCAAGTCTCTTCCGATGGTTTCATTCAAATCAACCAACTCAAAGAATTCATCGAAGGAACTATGAAGGCTAGTGGTAGCTCCAAGTCATCCATGATCTACTCCAAACCTTATACTAAAAGAATTGATCAATTAAATATGCCTTTTGGCTATCAGCCTCCCAAGTTTCAACAATTCGATGGAAAAGGCAATCCTAGACAACATGTGGCTCATTTTGTTGAAACATGTAATAACGATGGCACCTATGGAGATCATTTGGTCAAGCAGTTTGTTCGCTCACTCAAGGAAAATGCTTTTGATTGGTATACGGACTTGGAGTCAAACTCAATTGATAGTTGGAAGCAACTGGAGCATGAATTCCTCAATCGCTTCTATAGCACTAGAAGAACTGTCAGCATGGTGGAACTCACAAGTTCTCGTCAATTTAAAGAAGAGCCGGTGATTGACTACATCAATAGGTGGAGAAACCTTTGCCTCAACTGCAAGGATCGATTGTCTGAATCGTCTGCCATTGAAATGTGCATTCAAGGGATGCATTGGGGCTTGCAATACATCTTGCGAGGAATCCAACCTAGAACATTCGAAGAACTAGCCACTAGAGCTCATGACATGGAATTAAGTATGGCGGCAAGCGGAATCGAAGGGCCACCAATCCAAGAGCCTCACAAATTCAAGCAAGAATTCAAAGCTAAAGCACCGACAAAAGTATCTATGGCAGTGAAGGCAACGTCTGTGAAATTTCCGAATAAAGAAGTTAGTCAGGAAGGCAACCAAAATACCTCCCGGGATAACCAAAATTCTTCCCGAGATATGGGGCAAAGAAAGCTTACCTTGAAGGAAATGCAGCAAAAACAATACCCATTCTTAGACTCTGATGTTTCAGGAATTTTTGATGACTTGCTCAAAGAAGGACTTGTCGATTTGCCAGAAATGAAGCGACCAAATGAAGCAGGACGAACGGATGACCCAAAATATTGCAAATACCATCGATTGGTTGGACATCCCATACATGATTGCTTCATCTTCAAAGACAAAGTCATGCGATTAGCTCGTGAAGGAAAGATATCCCTTGAAGAATATTGTGATGCTGCAAATGTCGCCACCGGTGACTTGAGTGACATAATAGAAGGTGTTGGAGCTCTGTATGATACATCCAATCAAGTAGATGAAGAATTCAAGCTAAATATGAATGAAGATGATGATGTCTTGGCAATCACATTCTCCGATGAAGATTTGCAGCTTGGGTCTGAACCTCATAACAGACCATTGTTCGTGAGTTGCTATACCCAGGAGTAGAAGGTCAATCGAATTCTCATTGATGGAGGCTCGGCGGTCAATATTTTACCACTAAGGACTTTGAAGCAATTGGGGATTCAAGTGGACGAACTATCAAATAGCCGATTAATGATTCAAGGTTTCAACCATAAAGGACAGAGAGCTCTTGGCACTATAAGGCTGCGATTGCTAATGCAGGATATGGATTCGACGACGCTGCTTCACGTGATTAACGCTAAGACCTCCTACAACATGCTTCTCGGTCGACCATAGCTTCATGAGAATGGTATTATTCCTTCAACATTGCATCAATGCTTCAAGTATCATCAAAATGGTGTTGTAAGAAAAGTGGTTGGTGATCAAAGGCCGTTTACGGAAGCAGAGTCATACTTTGCTAATGCAAAATTTTATTTGGAGAGAACCAAAGTCACAACACCGCATGATGGGTCGGGATCTTGCCAGGAGAAGAAGAAGGTAGAATCATTTTTGGAGATGGAAGGATTTACAATGCCTTTAACGAAGATTGATGCCAAGAAGCCAATTCTCCAACCGCTTGAAGAGTTTGTCCGACCAAAGAAAAATGGCACCACAGAGCACGAGGATCTCTCAGACAAAGAATTGTCAAAGCACTTTGGTCCGAAGGCGTATACACTTCTTGTAAATGCTGGATACAATCCTCAAGAAAGCTCCATGTCAAAGTCAAAGACCAGTAACACGAGCCAAAACCCCAAAGCAGGCTTAGGGTATGCAGTGCAGAGTCCCATTCGTATTGCCATTAAAAGAGCTACTAGTAACTATGCTAGCACCCAACAAATCCAGAAATATTCAAGCATTCAAAGAGTTTCTGCTTTCAAAAGGATAGGTACAAGAGAAGTTCAACGAGCATCTGTCTTTAAAAGACTTGGCAAAGGCGAATCATGGAAAAGAGGCAAGACAAAAGGGAGCTATGGACTGCACATGACAAATAAGCTAAGGAGCTCGATCCCTTCTCGTATGAAAAGATGTACCACTTTACTTGTGACATGTGGGAGAGAATTGAAAGCCAGAATGAAGACTGTTATCCTTACAAAGACGGTCGAAGATGAAGAAGATAGAGAAAGTATAGCTTCTTCCGATTCAAAGATACTCGAAGACGAAGAAGATAGAGAAAGCGTGGCTTCATCTTACTACACTACTAATAGTGCTAGTAATCCAGTTCCTCATATTGCCCAAAGTCAAGTGCGTCGAGAAATTGCAAGTCTCATTAGAAGTGAGGTTATCACAACAAGCGTTGCAGAAAATATGGTCTTCATACACCAGAGAAATGGAAGAATAAGGATGTGTGTTGATTTCAGGGGTCCTCGCCAGCAAGATGAAGATGTTGCCACATCAAACCATATCACCTCTTGCAAAGAAATAGTAGTTGTAAAGGAGAATGCACGCTTGCACCTCAAGGAATTAGAAGCTTGGAATGAGAAGAGATTAGAAGCTCATCAAAGATTGGAGTGTTATCAAGCTCGCCTTTCAAAAGCCTTCAACAAGAAAGTTCGTCCACGATCTTTCCAAGTTGGAGATTTGGTACTTGCGGTGAGAAGGTCAATTATCACCACTCATCGTGTTGAAAATAAGTTTGTATCAAGATGGGATGGTCCATATGTCGTCAAAGAAATCTACACCAATGGGGCATATAAGCAGCTCTTGGAAGACAATGCGAGAGTCGGGCCCATAAATGGAAAGTTCTTGAAGCGCTACTATCCTTGAAAAACACAAAGAAGACAGCTCCGTGACGCACGAGCCTAAACTGCATGTTACTCCTGGCCCATATGAGTATAAACTATGCACGGCACCCACCAAAGAAAGTGTATGTGGTTAAACTGCTAAACTTCTCCCACCAAAAGGTAAATTATGTGGCTAAACTATTATGTGCCCCACTTTGTCTATATAGTGGTAAAATAAATAGTCACTCCTGGCCCGCAAGAGTATAAACTGTGTGCGGCGCCCCCTCCCCAATCAAAATTCAAGTTGGCATTTGAACTACGTTTTGACTTGATCCCTTTCAAAAGGGTACGTAGGCAGCTTAGATATCTCTAAGTTCAGTCATAAGTTGGAGTTGTCCATCCTTTAAACTTGGGGAGTAAAATGAATGGTGGGCATATTGATTGTTATGTTGTGATGTTTGAAGCCAAATGTTGCATTAATTCAGAAGAAACAATAAATGTTGCGCGAAAGTTATGAAAAAATGCAAGTGAAGAAACGAAGCAATAAGAGAGCCAATAGTTGACAAAACTTCAATAAAATGGGTCTAAACCTTGAAAGCGTTCTTGTTCAAATTTAAACTCCGCGTCTCCACATCTAGCTTCAACACACTTTGAAAGAGCTCTCTCCATTTGGATGGTCTTTGAGTAGCCTTTGAGAGTGGTCTTCGATCTTCTTAATCTTGATCTTTGAGCTTTATGATGTTCTTAAATTTGATCTTTGAGCTTTATGACATGGATGTGGAGAGTTCCGCCTTGCTTCCAAAATACACGCCGACATGGAGGACTTCCGCCTTGATTCCAAAGTATACGCCGATGTGGAGGGCTCCGCCTTGCTTCCAAAATATACGTCGGTGTGGAGCGCTTCACCTTGCTTTCAAAGTATACGCCGACATGGAGGACTTCCGCCTTGATTCCAAAGTATATGTCGATGTGGAGAGTTCCGCCTTGCTTCCAAAATACATGCCGACATGGAGGACTTCCGCCTTGATTCCAAAGTATACGCCGATGTGGAGGGCTCCGCCTTGCTTCCAAAATATACGTCGGTGTGGAGCGCTTCACCTTGCTTTCAAAGTAAGCGCCGACATGGAGGACTTCCGCCTTGATTCCAAAGTATATGTCAATGTGGAGGGTTCCGCCTTGCTTCCAAAATATACGCCGATGTGGAGGGCTTCGCCTTGCTTCCAAAGTATGCGACAAGGTTCGAGCTTTATGACACCTAGTAGTGCAGTAGAAGCACGTGTTCACCAAAAGAAACAACTCCTTGAACCGATAATAGTGCAGTGGAAGCACGCGCTCGCCAAAGTAACAACTCCATTGGAACTAGACTCGAGCAATCTTTAAAGGTAAGACTCACAATGGCCCAGATTCGAGCGCACCCAGAATCTGAATAAAAGCCAATTGAGAGCCACCTAAAAGCGCAAGGTAAACAACTCTGATGAGTAGATGAAGAAGACTCTTGAGAAGCGTTAGCAAAAATCCTTAAAGAGCAAAATATCCATGCTTCCAAGAAGAAAATTGTATCCAAGCAAGACTCCTTGATTGAATGGCATCAATGAAGAGTTAAAGTTGCAGAAGCACGCAAGGAAAAGATGTAACTAGCGATCTTTAAAAGTCGAACTCGCAATGGCCCAGATCCGAGCGCACCCAGAATCTGAATAAAGCCAATTGAGCCGCCTAAAGTGCAAGTTAAACATCACCCGAACCATGTTGGAGTAGACGAGATAGCCCACACAAAAGCAAAATATCCACGCTTCCAAAAAGAAAAAGTATATCCAAGCAAAAATCCTCAATTGAATGGCCTCAATCAAGAGTCAAAGTTGTCGAAGTACGCCAAGTGAAGATGTAACCAGCAACTTAAAGGCAAAACTCGCAATGGCCCAGATCCGAGCACACCCAGAATCTGAATAAAAGCCAATTGAGAGTCACCTAAGAGTGCAAGGTAAACAACTCTGATGAGTAAATAAAGAAGACCCTCGAATTTGTATCAGCAAAATTCCTCGAGTGAATGCGCTCGATCAATTTGTATCAGCAAGATTCCTTGGTTGAATGCACTTGATCAAGAGTTGAAGTCGTGGCAACATAAAACTTCTATATGAAAGACTCCAAAAGCGCCAAGCAAAACTCCGGGATTGATGGGTGCAAAGCTCCAAAAGCGCCAAGCAAAACTCCTTGATTGATGGGTGCAAAGCTCCAAAGACGTCCAACAAAACTCCTTGATTGATGGGTGCAAAGCTCCAAAGACACCAAGCAAAACTCCTTAATTGATGGGTGCAAAGCTCCAAAGACACCAAGCAAAACTCCTTAATTGATGGGTGCAAAGCTCCAAAGACGTCAAACAAAACTCCTTGATTGATGGGTGCAAAGCTCCAAAGACGTCAAGCAAAACTCCTTGATTGATGAGTGCAAAACTCCAAAGATGCCAAGCAAAGCTCCTTCATTGATGGATTCAAAGTCTCCAAAGATGTCAAGCAAAACTCCAAGATTGATGCGTGCAAAGTCCCCAATTCCTACATAAAAAAAGGGGCAAGAACGAATGGATACATACAGCTATAAAAAGGATGGTTCAAGGCATATTAAGAATCTTGCTATGCTCCTATGCTCAAAATACATGGCATTATATATATATATATATATATATATATATATATATATATATATATATATATTTGAGTAAAGTTTCATATCAAAACAAAGCAAGGCAAATTGATGGTTTGTCCGGATGCAATTCTGAGACAGCAGCAACGAGGTCAAACTCCTGTGAAAAGAGGAGGAATCCGATGACAATTCAAAGCTGGTCGACGACAACGAAGATATTGCCGCTTGGTTTGCCTCAATCGTCAGTTGTAGGAACAAAAACAAGAACAAATAACCTCTGCAAAACAGGAAATACAGTTCTGGATGAGAAATCAAAAAAGAAGCGTGAAAATGAGAAATTTCTTCTCTCAGAAAATTCGTCGAAAACCTGGTATGCAGAAACCAAAAAACAAAGGTGATTTTCTCACAGCTATGAAAAAATAGAACTCACCAAGAAACTCGGCCAATGGGAACAATTAATATCAGATTATCGCTTGAATGAAGAGAAACAACGATATGTGAGGTATTTATAAGACTCGATTAAGTATTTGAGTTTGTGAAGGAAACTAGTGAAAGAAGAATTCTTCATGAACTCGGACACGTGATAGCTTCGCTGCTGATTATTATGGATGAGAGATGACATGTTGATCCAAGAATTTATCCAATTTCTCAGAATTTTAGAATGGGATTTGAGGCAAAGATGAATTTTTTTCGTATAAAAAAATTCCTCTATAATCATGATATAATAAAGATTGATTCTTTAGTTGATTGACCTTTAGCCCGATGGATATCTATAACTGAGAGAATGGCGGATATACATGGTCTGATAACTTCAAAAAGAATTCTACTGTAAGTAGAATAATCTCGATGGAAGATGGAATAGAAGACGTGTCCATGGAGGAGTCTAATATTGAAAGATTTGGGAAGTTATTGCTCTGTATAGCTAAAAAAGAAAAAGATGGAAGATGGACTTAACATTTGGTTAGGCCCACTAATTATTTTCAAGGCCTAATTGCTTTATTAAAAATACTATGTGACTTTTGTTTAAGCACTAGTATAATTGACTTTGATTAATAAATGCTGTCATTCGAGAAAAAGAATGATCAGTAAAGATATGGGCATTTTAATTCAAATTAAATGGTCTAATCATTAGATCAAATTTGAATTATAAATCCAAATTCAAAAACTCCTAAATACGAGTATAAACTATTTACAAAGTCAAAGTTAAGTTCAAAAACTCCTAAATACGAGTATAAACTATTTACAAAATCAAAGCTAAATTCAAAAACTCCTAAATACGAGTATAAACTATTTACAAAGTCAAATTCAAAATTCAAGAACTCCTTAATATGAGTTTAAACTATTAAATAAGTTCGAGACTCGTCCATTTCTAAAGACAAGATGTCCATGAACAAGTCTCGATGGGGCAATTTGTAGGCAATTAAATTTATAGCCTATTAAATTCTGCTATGTGGAAATTACAAATTAAATATGAAATTATATATTTTATTTTATATTTTGGAATTAAATTAAATATAATTCCAAGATTAAATAAATATGTAATTAATATTTGATTATGTGGATTTATTGACCAATCAGAAATTGACATGTGGAAAATCTACATAAGATATTAAATATTTTATGTAGATAAATACAAATATTGAGGAGCTAATCAAATCACGCCACCTCAGCCCTAAAAGCCCAAAATGACAGGCCAAAGCCCACAGCCCACTCCATTCTTCACCTATAAATATGGGTCATTTGTGGAGTCAAAACAGACAGAGAAATCATTTGGAGAGCTCAAGCATTGAAGGAGTAATTCTCTACGACGAAGTCAACTCCAACAATCAAGGCGTTCTACAAAGAAGTCAACGAGTTCTTCATCAAATTCATTCAAGTCAACATTTGATTCAGAAATAAGGTGCAAGCCCTCTGGATTGACGTTATCAAATCAAATTCAAGCCAACATTCAAATCAAAGGAGATCAAGAAGGTGTACTTCCCTCCAAAGATCTGAAGAAATTTGAAGAGGATAATCAGAGGATCAAATAGAGAATCGCAACCCGCAACAAATTCATCTCAATCCATATATTTTGGATTTGTACACATTTTTGTATTTCATTTATTGAATATAATAAAATTTGTGTTTACAGCGGGTACCCTACCCGCAAAATGCAGGTACCCGCGGGACGAAAACTGCCGAAAACCCCACCCTCACCCGACCCTCCTCCCCGATGCCGATGCGGGTACCCGAATACCCGCAGCGGATACCCGCTGCGGGTATGAGGGTACCCTCACAGTCCCGCAATTGTTTTTTTAATTGTAATTTTGCGGGTTTTTAGTCCCGCTGGAGGGTATTTCGTCCCGCGAGAGGGTATTTTGTCCCGCATTTCACAAAAAAAATTGAAAATATCATTTCTATTTTTTTTAAATTGTAATAAAATGTTTGGAGAGAAATTCAAGAAGAATCAACACACAAAATGATAGCCAGAGACAGAGAGAATAGATGAAACTAGGGCTTGGAATTTTTGGTTTAATTCTTATTTCCTAATATTGTTAAATAAAATTATTTAATTTTAATTTTTAAATATTTATTGCGGGTATGCGGGTACCCGCGGGTACCCTCTACCTGCGATTTTTGAGAATTTGATACCCTCACCCGACCCTCCTCTTCAAATTTGCGGGTATCGGGTACCCGATACCCGCGCGGGTATCGGGACGAGTGAGGGTATACCCGATACCCGCAATCCGAATTTACAGCCCTAAAAATAACCATAATTTCAATTAGAGCATTCACAGTGGGGATGACCTGATAGCTGACTTAATAGAGAAGGGATCATATTGGGTCAAGGAGGCTGTAGTGGGATGACATAATAGCTGACATGATTTTTTTAGTTTTGATTTTTATATTTTTCATTTATTTTTAATTGCATAAATTTAAATAACATAATTTACTTCAAATTTAAATTGCATTAATTTTAAAATCCTAAAAATTACATAAATCTTAAAAATTTAAAGACATCCTAAAATAAGTATTCCGACTCTAGAGGTCCGAAACGTGCCCAAATGTGCTCGATCAAATCACGTTGGAGCTGAGCATGTATCTATCTATCTCGAAGAATTGCATCTCTTTGCACGTATTCCTCGAAGCAAATCGGTTTTACACGAGCACTCTCGGACAAGTCACTGCTAGACGCCCCGTGTCCTGTGTCGTCATCTCTCCAATGGGCAGCTCTTTTACCTTCGTTCTCAACAATCATGTTGTGGAGAATGATGCAACACATTATGATTTACTTGAGATTGTCGACGTACCAACCTTGTGCCGAACTTCGAATGATTTTCCATCGAGCTTGAAGCACTCCAAAGGCACGTTCGACATCCTTCTGTGCCGATTGTTGCATCTTCTTGAACCTTGCCTCATTTGGATTGGTCACCATCGGCGGACTCTTGACGAAGCAGCACCACTCCGGATATAAGCCGTCGCACAAGTAGTAGCCCATCTGATAGTAGTGCCGATTGGCCTCAAAGATCACCGGCGCCGCCGTTCCATCCAACACGTCGGAGAACAGAGGCGACTGGTTCAGAACGTTGATGTCGTTGTTCGAACTGGCGACACCGAAGAAGGTATGCCAAATCCACAGATCGTGGGATGCAACGACCTTCAAGATCAAGGTGGGCTCTCCTTGATCACCACGTGTATATGCGTCGTGCCACGCCTTTGGGCAACTCTTCCATGCCCAATGCATACAATCGAGACTCCCGAGCATCCTATGAAATCCGTGTCGCGCCTCATGCATCTGAAGAAGGTGTTGGATGTCCGCCTGTGTCGGACGTTGAAGATACTCGCCTGAGTAAGCCCAGATGACAGCCTTGCAGAATCTCTTGAGGCATAGACGCCGCGTCGTATCGGCGACCTTGAGATACTCGTTGAAAGTATCCGCACTAACGCCGGTGGATAATTGGCAGATAGGCGTCGTGCATTTCTGCAAAAGGAGTGAGAGAGTCCCGACCTCGTGCATCATGGCTCATCTGGAAATAAGTATCTTCACCTTGAACAACCTCGACGATGCGCAAGAACAACTCCTTCTACATCCGAAAACAATGTCGGAAAAATGTAGGTTCATACGTCGGATTGTCGTTGAAGTAGTCTTGCATAAGACGTAAATGGGCAGCCTCACGATCACGGTAGACGTATTATCGGTGATGAACAACACGTTTCGACGTCGGTTGGGAGTACATTTGAGCAAGCAATTATTTCTGCTCCTGGATCTCATCGATGATCTTCTGCGCTACCTCGTCGGAGGAAGACGACGAATTATCATCGAAGCATTCCATTTTTTGAAGAAAAAGAGAGGAAGATTGAAGGAGAAAATGGAGGAAGATTGAAAGAGATAATTATTTGTGTGTGTGAAGGAAGATTGAAATGAGTGGAAGTATTTTATAGAAAGGGAAAAAAAGGGAGAAAATGGCTATATTGCTGTTAAATTTCGATTTTTTTTATATTGACGTGTGTAACACACGCGACCGTAAAAAAGGAGATCAGGCAAATTTTCCGATGGGGATAATTCATTAAACAAATAAATATGCCTTTCGTGACACATATAAGTGTAGCTAAATCTTATAAATTATGTGTAGGTAATTATTTTTTAATATTGATTTTTAGAAGAAATATTATTATTTTTTAAATATATAAAATAAACGTGGGTAAATGTTATTATGTGTGAACAATATTTTTTATAACAATTTTTATATAAATATAAAATATCATATATATATATGAGTCAAATATAATAAATTATGAAATACAATCTTGTCATGTATCGCATATAATAATAGATACATTGATAGACATATAATTCGAAGTGTCTTCCTAGAAAGAAAGAAAAGGAAAGAAGGAAATAAGTCCTATTGTTTACATCCTATGCTCCATGGGTTGATGATCAGCATCTGCGTCCCTTTACCCTCTGCAACTTTTTTGCAGTCCTCAATTTCACAATGGGGTCCGTACCACCAGTTAGCAAGTCCTATAATATCAAATAAAGAACACAAAAAATTCACGTAATAATTAAGACATTATCATGTGAAACAATCACTTTTGAAAGGGCTACAAGAAGCAACGTACATTTCAATATAAACTTTTATTATATGTATGTAGTTTCATCACAATAAATTTTATGTGTGTATGTATGTATATATATGTATGTAGTAGTATTCTTAAATTCAACAAATACATATGACTAGGATGGTTTTTCATAATCTTAATTGTTTGCCAAATATATTAAGAGAGAAAAAAAATGTGACTAAATCTTTTTACCCACACATAATTAAATGTCATAAACTATTTAAAATCGTATACTGAATTTACCTACACATATTCAATTATGTGTGGATAAATTGTCACACATAATTATGTGTCACAAATTATGTGTGGCTAAAACTTCCACGTCAGCATTAAATATATTAAGTGTTAAATGGAAAATAAAAAATAAAAAAATAAATGTGACTAAATCTTTTTACCTACACATAACTAAATGTCATTAACTATTTAAAACTGTCTAATGAATTTACCTACACATATTTAATTATGTGTGGGTATATTGCCACACATAATTATGTGTCACAAATTATGTGTGGCTAAAACCCTTATATTCTTGAAGTTATAACTTCTTATTTGAGTTGAGAAAAATACACTTTTTTCAAGAGTTAAGTCTTGTGTGCGGGAGCGTGCACCGTGCGTCGACCCATCCTGTCATCGTCTCACCCCATTTCGTCCATCCAATTATATTGCACAATAACATTTTTACTAATAACAAATTATATTTTAAATTAATAACACATGATTTAATAGTTAATACATAAGCATGAGTTAATACATAACTATTAATGATATTTTTATCATGGGAAAAGGTGCAGATAAGCCCTCTTAGGTGTAGCCCTTATAGTGTATACATCCTCATTCTCACTGTGCGTGCAACTAAACCCCCCAACTCAAGAAAAATGGTGCAAATACCCCCTCGCCCTAACCTCCATTTTCTCACCGTTAGTCAGCATTTTTTTTTTCTGTGGGGCCCACCATCTGAAGTCACTTGCCGGCGACGCCTTCGACGACACTACTCCCTCTTCTTCTTCTTCTCCTCCTCCTCCTCCATTCAAGGTCTGCGGTACTTGTTTGATCAAAAACGACGATGAAGAAGAGATTGACAACGGCGGTAGAGCGGTGGCAGGCTTGCAGAAAACCGGCGGAGATTCTGTTACCAAAAAAGATACAAGGCAAAATCTCCTAAATTTGGCAGCCATTTAATGAAAAATCTTCATCGAAATTAAAGAAAATCGGCCCATTGACTGTATATACGAAACATGATAGCATATAAAAACTGACGTTGTTTCTGTTTGTTTTAATTTGCAGGCTCTCTTTGAAAAAAATAAAAAACTGGGGTGATGGGAAGGGCGAAGCTGAAGATGGAACTAATCGAGAAGGAGAAATCAAGAAACACAACCTTTAAAAAGAGGAAAGAAGGCCTAATTAATCCGCAAAGTCCACGAATTCACCACTCTCTGTGACGCCAGCGCGTGCATGATCATCTACGGCCCCGACCCCCTCCAGCCCGAGATCTGTCCCCCTCCCAAAGCCCCGACCAAGTCCGCCACATCATCGACCTCTACAAGTCCAAAAACTCCGTCGGCGTCAAGAGCTTCGGCGCCGCCGACTTCTTCCACGAGCAGAAGAAGCAGATCGAGGACGAGGTCGCCAAACTACGCCTCAAAAATCTCGAAGCTAAATACCCCACGCGGCCGGAACTGCTCAATTTGATGAACGAACCCCAACTCCGGCAGTTCCACGCGCTACTGAGCGATAAGGCCGATGGCGTCAGATCTCGAATCGAATTGCTGCAGAGGAAACTGCACCAACCGTCGTCGACGTCGGTTGAGAATCGCTGCGGCCGCGTGGAAATCCGTCATACATGTGAAATTCGTGACTTCAGATGGTGGGCCCCACAGAAAATAAAATAATGCTGACTAACGGTGAGAAAACGGAGGTTAGGGCGAGGGGGGTATTTGCACCATTTTTCTTGAGTTGGGGGGTTTAGTTGCACGCACAGTGGGAATGAGGAGGTATACGCTATAAAGGCTACACCTCCTTATCTGCACCTTTTCCCTTTTATCATTAATAGTTAAAGATTTATACATAAGCATTATTTAAAATGTGTACTTCCTCCGTCCCACGAAGCATGACACGTTTCTAAAAATGGCAAAAAATTTATCATTTATTCACATTTTCACCTATCACACTTAACACACAAAATATCAATTTCTTAATTCTCGTGCCGAAAAGAAGTGTGTCATGCTTCATGGGACGGATGAAGTATTTTTTTTAACAATATTTACTACTTTTTCTAAATACAAATGATATTTTTATAAAAATAAATGATTTTTTAAAGGATCATTTATTGTTAATAAAAATATCTAATCTGTCAAGCGAGTTGCGAATAGGACATTTGGATGATGTTTAGTGTTTTGAAATCGTTTCTTGACATAATGTCTGACAATCTCACACTATATAATAATATTGTTGGAACCAAACTTTATTTTAAAATTCTTATATGATAAATTGTACATGCATCAAATTTTTTGAAAACCTTTGATACTTTAAAAGTTTGTCTGAGTGTGGTAGAGACACTAAAAGTTTATCTGAATGAAAATCTTTAATTTGAACTACACCACATTATACGACGTCATTCAACAATGAGAACAATTCAATTGATAAGATGTTTCTTTTTCAATTATTAATAGTCGGGTTTGAGTCATTACAAGGAAAATGAAAAAATATTATTAATTTTTTTTTTTCAAATATGGTTTGTCATTCCATTTGTGTCGTTATGGTCTAGTTTTAATAATTGTGTGAATTGTTTAAAATTATATAATAAATATAAAAAAATAATACTAACAAATGTGTTTATTTTTAATGATTGATAAAAATAAGTATTTTAAATTTATATTCTCATCAATAATATTCTTTCAATCTCACCCTTTAAATAACATATAAATCAAATAAAATTAATTTAAATCTATAAATAAACTAAAGTTTTAATTCATTTAAATAAACATTAAATTACCTTATATTATTGTTACCAATCTAAATTACTCTTTTTACCAATCTTTTCGGCTCTTAATTAAGTTCAAGGAGTTCAAATAAAAAAAAATTAAGTTCAAGGAGTTAAACACAATATACTATAACGACATTTTGAGCCACATAAGCAAAATCTATAAAATTATTCTTTTACTCTATTTTAAATTGATGGCCACACAACACATGCAACATTCAAAAGTTGTTGGACCTTGATGTTAATAACCAACAAATATGGGACTAAAAAGAGCAAAATCTGCACTCGTGGGGCCTGATATTATAGAGTTTATGAAAATTATTACAACCAAACAAAGAGATTCAAGAAAATCACAAAAATCAATTTACATCCCAACTTTTCTCCAACTGCAGCAAAAATCAATGGCCCCTATTTTCTCTTTGCACTCTCATTCCCTTCTCTCTCATCCCTCATTTTCACCTCCGCAACAAGGTCTGCTCTTTCTCTCTCCTCTTCCACTATAACTCTGATGTTAATCTCTTCATTCATCAAGAATTTATTTTTTTATTTTATGAAGAAATAAGGAGGAACAAGAATTCCTGCTTTATCTGCTGCAAGAGCAATGTGGTTGATCAGCAAAATCAATGGCAATCACTCTCCAACTTTCTCGCACATATAATTAAAATTCTTGATTTTTGTTTAATAAAGATTTTAATAATAAAAAAAAATTGTTGATTTTTAACAGCGTGAGCGTTGGAGATGAATGCAAGAAGCGAAGGAGAGAGCTGCTGGTGCAGGCGGTTTCTGCTGTGTTTGCTTTTCCTACAGTTTCTTCAGCTGCATTGGCTGCTGAAACCGGTAGTTATGTTATTTTTTGAAAAGGAAAATTTTAATCTTTTATATTTATTTTTAATATTTTTGAGAAATATTTATTTTTAATATTGTGCTAATCGTTGTAATCTTGATTTTTTTTATATATATAAATAGCATTACCAGAGGGTTTTCGTGTTTACACTGATGAGGTGAACAAGTTTAAGATCGCTATTCCAGAAGGTGAGCTTTATTTTTGAAAGAATTTTTCTTTTCTAATTGGATTTCTACATTCAGCGAAACTACTAAATTTAGCATTAAGCATGTGAAAAAATCCCCTTGAAATGCACCAAGATTATAATTTTACGATTTACAAAGATAAGAAACAAAACCAAAAAAAAATGTTGAAACTATGAAATAAGTATAAAAAGAGCTCACACTGACTGAATTTCATGATCGATAATTGACGGGTTTTGAGCATGTGGTAGCTGTTTAATAAAGGGGAAGAAAGAAAGCTATTTGATCTTGCAGCCATTGATGATTGATTGTTGAAGTGAAAGGATTACTTTCTAGTATTTCCCAAAATACTCATGGTTGATCATATTTAGAAGCTTATTTTGTCAAACAACTTTTCAAGAGCTTATAAGTTGTTTTAAGGAGCTTAAAAAAGCTCAGCCAAACACCCTCTTAGTTGCATATATAAGTGGAGAGGGATTCTGTTGAAATAATTGTTTTGCTAGTAAAGTCGTGTATGCACAGATTGGCAAGTAGGCACGGGAGAAGGAGACGGAGTGAGGGCGCTGATTGCTTTCTATCCACAGGATGCCTCGAGTTCAAACGGTATGAAAAGGAACAACGTTTTTGTGGGAACTTTTGGTCCAACTGTTGTAGTCTGATGATTCCTTGCACTTGCTTGCTCCAGTGAGCATTGCGATCACAGGCCTCGGTGCTGACTTCACCAGATTGGAGTCGTTTGGCAAAGTCGGTGAATTTGCAGAGACTCTTGTAGGTTTCATCACTTTCTGATTTCTAGCAACTTAATATGATGAATAGAATGAAGTAGATAAAAAGGACGAATATTTTCTTTTAAGGGGTTTGATATTTTGCAGATTGGTGGTTTGGACCGAAGCTGGCAGAGGCCTCCCGGTGTTACAGCCAAACTCATCGATAGCAGATCTGCCAATGGTAATGACTATTTTCCTTTGCATATGATCATATGCCATTTCTAAGCTGCTAGATTCATCATCATCATCATCAAGAATTAGGTATTTCTCAAGTATCCCAATGATTTGTATCTTTATCTTTGTGGAATGAGGATTGAACTCGAGACCTCATTTACACGATGATAATATGTTGGCTTAGGTTACACATGTAGCAAATTATAGGTTGCCAATGCAATGTTCTTCAAGATATTTTTTTTGAAAGTAATGTACTTCAAGATGTTGTTTCTAATTAAGATATAGTTATTTTTTGGGACAATTTCCATGCAATTTTTTTAAAAAAAGTGACTATGTTTTATGGTTCAGGGCTGTATTATATAGAGTACACATTGAAAAATCCTGGAGAAAGTGGGAGGCATTTGTATTCGGTGCTTGGTGTAGCAAATAATGGGATTTACAACAGATTATACACTCTCACCGGACAGGTTACTCATATGCTAAATGCAATGTTAATTTGGATTTAATGTGGTGTTAATTTTTCCATCTTCAGCCTATAAACAATTTGTTGTGTTGTGCAGTTTGTCGACGAAGAGGAAGAGAAATTTGGTCCCAAGATTCAAAAGGTAACATTTTGCATAATGCTCTACTTGATTCGTGCATGAAGAATTCAATCTTCAAATGTTGCAAAATAATCTTGTTTTTCCTTATTGCAGGCTGTTTCATCATTCAGATTAAGCTAACGATTCATCCAAGGCCATTATATTGTGCTTGGTTGATGTTAAGAGTTAAATGTCAACACTATATCTCGTGGACACTCCGTTATGAAAACATTTTCTCCAGTGGAAGTTTTGTCCCAGAAATGGTTCTAGCCTCAGTTGCTACAATGTGATTAAATTAATTCGATTTTTCACTGCACCAAAATGTCACGATCAAAAATGTTAAAAAGAATTTACATTAATCTTAATCAGTTAATGGATCTGCTAAACTGAAAATTCCTAAGACAACTACAATGGAGTAATATCTTAGAACAAGAACAAGAACAAGGTTAGAAGATGGTATTACATTGAGAAATTAATCGATCTTGGCAGGCTCTGCTGCGTTGTCTCCAGTTTTTGGTGTTGCTGCTGCAGCATTTTTGTGAAACAGAATAGTTAGTTTATCAACGAAGAGCAGGTTCTGGAGCTGTTGGAATTGCTGCAATTTCCTCTCCATTAGTAAGTCGAATTCCTCAAAGTGAAGAATCTTGTCCTCGATCTCCTTAGTCTGTGAAGAAAGGAGCCACATAAACCAGCAGATGGTCAGAACAACGACCATTATAATGAACAACACACAGCATAAAGTTACAGCACTTGCAATACTCGACCTACCTGGGTTGAAATTCTGGATATGGTCTTCTCCAACTCCTCTTCTTCCTTCTCGAGCTGCAATTTTGCTTCACCAAGGGAATCTTCCATCTTGTTCAGGGTATTACCATTAGATGCATATCCGGATTCTGCATTGGAAAAAAAAGATAAGAAAAGATGAATGTCATATCTCTTATGCTCAAATGAAGCAGAAGAAGAGTGGCGAAATTAGTTCATCATTTTTCACAGCGTATCCATTAATGCGCAGTTTATACTACTATAAGGTAGGTTTGTACGAGAACCATACCATATATGTGTATATATATATAAATGAGTTGAAAGACTAGATATATCATATGCATTTAAATTTTCTCCTTAAACAAGCATTTGATACCTTGTTGCTTCAAGTCACCCACATCAGATATAGCCGTTACTGCAGCACGTGCTGCCACTTCAGCAACATCTACTCCGACCAATGTAGAGAGGAAAGCAGCCTATAGACAAAGAATGCACTCATCAAAGTCTATAAATTACTCATAAGCATAAACATCCAAAAATTATATTAGGCCATCACTCTTCACACTTCAGTCAGCTGCCAGTTTGATTGCGAGAAAGAAAAAATCTTTTAATAGCATATATCATAGTATTACTATTTGACATATATAAGTCATAACAGCCAAATTTAGTTTTCAAGTTGTCTAGAAATGACATGATATGTATGTAACCCAATTCATCTAACAAAATTATGATAGAGTAAAAGAACTAGAATGGAGCCTTGTTGCTTCTTATACTCTACCGGACCTCAAAGCGGAAGTTCTTACCTGCGCCATAATTGGGTTACTTGCGTCAGCAAGTGGCGAAAGATGCATCCTTTTTGTTGTCATTGTTGCATTTTGTAAACCTAACTCAGCGTCCAGCTCTCCAGATTCCGGAGGACCATCAAATTGCTCGCCAAATGGAAGCTTTATAAAGCGAGCAACACATTCCTTGGCAGTTCTTCCACTAACATGCTCTGCTACTTTCTTCCAATCATCACCATAATGCATGACAGCTTCAAGAAGTTGCAGCGTCTCTTTATCACTCCAGTCCGACTTCGCCTCTTCACTGATCTCAACCCGCTTAAAATCTGATGAATTCAAGCCCACCCTATAATTACCCCGCACATAGCACCTCGCACAAAGTGTCATATCATGCTGCTCAGAAGTTGAAAGAAGATATTCAGATTTCATCTTTCAACGTTACACATAATTCAAAGATATTGATTCAAGAAACAAAGCAAAAACACGTTTATATCCAGGGCCATAAACGGATATTGCACGTAGCACTGAGGCACACTGGTGTATCGGCCGAAATTAAATTCTTATTGTGATTAATAAACCTAATTGGGGAATGATGAATCGTAAATGGATCATGGATGTACATAGAGTAATTACAAGCACAGAAGCATCACTCACTACCAAAACAAACAATACACACATCAAATATCAGTCGAATTAAGGTGCGTGAATAAAGAAGCAAGCACCTTCTCAGATGCAAAGCAGGCAATCGTACAAGGGGTCTTGCAACCACTGCAAACCCTCTTCTTCGCCACAGCAACATCGGCACCGCCGCCGGCGGACTTGGTCTCCTTCTCCTCCCACTTCAGTTGAGGCCTTGAAGTAGAACCGGCGTAATTAATCAAGCCCCAAGCCTCCAGAAAATCGAAAACCCTCCGAATGGACCCAACGTCACCCACGATCGTCTTCCGCATCTCGGTGAAAGTGATTTTCCGACTAGGATTCTCCCGGTACCTCCGTATGATGGCATTCCTGTAATATTTGTAAATCTTAGGGTTCTTCGATGGCGACCTCCCGTCGAAGAACTCCGGTAGGAATCTAGCCTCGCATTCATGAACGGCGTTCCACGAAAACCACCCTGATGATACAAAAGCAACAAATAATCATTAAAATCAAAAATCACAGCTGAATTATCACGCGATTGTAGAGTACTAGATGGGAATCGAGCATACGAGAATAGCTGGGAATGTGAATAACGTCGGCGTCGGATTCGCCGAGGCGGGAAGTAACGGCGGACGGAGCCGTGGGGGTGGTGATGGAGGTGGCGGCGGAAGGAGGCGGACGGTCGGCGGCGGTAGCCGCCGGCGTGGCGGGAGAGGGTTCAGAGGACGAGGATTTGGGAGGCGGCGTCGTTTCAGCGGCCATTATTTTATTAATTACTAAAAAAACTAGAGACAATCACCGTTAAAATTAATAGGGAAATTTGCAGTTAGAGCCCTGTAAATATATATATTAGCATTTGTGAGCTATCAAATAGAGAGAATAGCACACTGTACCATAATATTCTAAGATTTTTTTTTTTTGCACTTTATCGTAAGGTACTGCTCTGAAATAATGTTAGTAGAAGTTTAGAGCATCCGCAATGGGCTTACTTGATAGCCTACTTGATAACATTAGTTTTGATTTTATATTTTTTATTTAAATTTTATTGCATAATTTAAATAACATATTTTTGTAATAGTTAAATACGCCATTAAACATAAAATTTAAAAACACCTAAAACATAAAAAAAATTACATACAAATTAAAAACACCTAAAACATCATTTTACCCCATCATTAAAATTACATAATTAAAATCCTAGTCTAGACCACGATGCCTGAGCACGCGGCGACCATGGACGCGTGCAATGCCCTTTGTGCGTCCGTCATGTGCGTCGTATCCGCGTTCAGGAGCTGCATATCGAGCTCCCTTTCCTTGATATAGTTCCTCCGCTGGTACTGGGCGGTGAATGCCCTCATCTGCTGGTCGGACCTGTCCAACCTCTCCACTATTTCGGGTGGAGGCTCCGAGCTCGTATGCGACGCTGATGCCTTCCCTTTCCCCTTTGCCGCCTTCGCCGCCTTGTTGCCAATGGGCCGGGAAGAAGAGATCTCCTCGCCCGACGCCGAGGTGGTGAAGCCGCCCTCTTCCGTAGTCTTTGTCCTCTTGGAGGCATGCACGTCTCCAACGAGGTACATCGACTTGAACTTGAGATTGTTCCGGAGAACTTTTCACGCGTTCCAAAAATTGAATGCGGCCTTTTGTGGGCTTCGAGCCTTGAAGAGTTTTTGGGCCTTGTCACGAAGCATATCATCCGAATGACCGGAGGGCCAATTGTTGCGCGTCTCCACCCAAATAGCTTCCCAGAGACGCACATCCGCGCTCACTCGGGCCCAGTGGCCTTGAAGTTGCCGGATAATAAGGTCGACCCCGATGATGGGGTTCACACGTGCGCGGATCCGGCCCGAATACGCATCCCCCTTCTGATCCGTCCCACAGATGGCGTCGTTGGTCTCCTCCGCCCAAACTTGGACGATGAGATCCGTATGCTCGGGAAGGTAAGTATGACGGATCCTTACTTCCTTGTCGTGCTTGATTTTGGTGGCCATTTCCTTCTTCCGGACGCCCTTCTTTGGTTTGGAGGCACTCTGCTCTCCACTGACCGGTTCCTCCTTGAGTGGGGTCTCCTCCAAGTTGATTCCTCCTCCCATATCGGGGTGATAATCGGAGGAGAGATCGGGGCACCAATTAGGATCATAGAAAGGGTTGTGTGGATCCATGAAGGAAGAAAATTCTTGAAGAGAAATGGAGGAGAAGAAAATTGGAGAAGAAGAGATGTGAAGAAAAATGGAGGAGATGGGGTTTTTAAAGAGGAGAAGAAGAAAAAAAAATTGAAAACGGTCGGTCAAAGCACGTATATCAAGGAAAAGCAGTCAAAATTCGAATTTAAAATTCAAATTTCTCTTTTTTTTTAAATTAAGGCGCGTGCATTGCACGCGCCTTCCCTCTCCCCCCGATCGAGCATACTCGAAGGCTCGAGTAATGCTCGAGTACCTCCCACCTGCAACGCCATACACGAAGGCAACGCCTTACTCGAGTAGGCACTCGAGTAAGGGCGTTGCCAATGCTCTTAGAAAGAAAACTTCGTATAGACCAAGATTATTTGATGAGGACTAATTTTAAATAACAGGTCGGAATTGTATTATTTCAATTAATTTAAATACTCCCCGGACCCCATGATTATGCATAATTGATCAAAACACAGACTTAATAAAATTTGTTTGAAAATAGTAATAATGGAGAAAGGATCACATTAAGAGTATTATTAAATTGATTGTGAGTAAATGATATAAATTATAAGAATAAAATTAAAAATTATGTGTGAAATAATGTCCAAAAATAGAGTACAAAAAAATTTGAGAGACATATAAGACAAAAAAAATATGCATAAATATAGGGGATGGATGGAATATATCATTTTCTTTGACGAGAAAGTGATTTTGTCATCTCTCTTATAGAAACTATGGAACTGTATATTTCATTGTGTGAAATAATGGTTATGCGAAAGATTAAAACTTCAAAATGTAAATTCCTTTAGCAAAATTAAATACAAGTATCAAGAACAAAGATTGATATTAATTTGATTTAAATCACAATGTTTAGTCGAATTTACAAGCATAACACAATGCTTCCAGGAAGTAGGACGAAATATATGTGAAGATTACGAGAGAATACAAATTCCAAACCTTTTCTAGCAAGAAAACAACTCACAACACTTCTCTCTCTATATATATAAAGTGAAAATATTCATGCATTTTCTAATTTAAGAACTAAAAACCAATATGAATCATCGACCTTTCAATGAAGTAAAAAAAAAATTAATGTAGTACTTTCTTTACATAATAATGCTTCTTTCATGTAATATTTTTATATACTAAAATACTAATACTTTTTTATCATGATAATAGTAGATGACAAAAAAAATGAATGAACTAGATTGATTCCCTAGAGACTACTAGGAATGATCCCTATATAAAAAAGTAATATAAGAAAGCACATTGTTTAATAGAAAGAGAGAGACCTTGAGCTTCTTGTTTCATATTTTGAAGTGAAGCTCTAAGAAAATCCAAGACATGAACCTAAAAGTGGTGTTATGGACATGGAAGCTGAGTAATTAAATACATAGAATAGAATGCAGGATGGGACTGACTGACTGACTATCTACACACCCAAAATGGTGGGAATCACTATAAAAGAATCATATGTTGATTCTACCATAAATTTTCTTTTTACAAGGATATATGTCATTATTTCCACATTCTAGGCCAGAAATCCCATTCCGGCCCACAGACTCTTTTGCCACAACACAAAGTGTCTTAACATACACCAAGTTTTTGGATCTCCTCTCCCCACCATTGGGAGCGACTCCGACATTGACTTCTCTGGTGAGCGTGACAATGTAAGACCTGCGCCAAATACATACGCACCCATCAACAACCAAATAATCGATATGCAATTTCACTATCTCATTGCTTATTATGGCTCATCAGCCAATTCTTAGGTCGAGCCGGAACAACTAGAATGCATCACCAAAGATGCAAATGGAAAAATCAAGGATCAAAATGCAATCAAAACTAGTAAGGGTACCTCTAGAATGCAAAGCGAATAATTTGCAAGGCAAGATTTGAAGCCCGCCAATTAAGTGGCAGTACTGCTGTTCTTAGTCCTGCTGCAATCTAAGGGAACCTGAAATTTGGTACAGAAATGTAGAATTACTGTGATGGTCGTTAAAAAAAATCCAGAAGTCGGCAAGAAAACTTACCTAGATTAAACCCTCACCCAGCATTTTGGTCAGAACCGCCACCTGGCATGAATTGAGGTGAATGCGCAGGTAGTAAGAATTGTGGCTGTTGTGGTATAGGTGTTCCTACACCTGGTACAACCAACACGTTAGCCCCAGGTCTGCCTATTGAAGGATGAATTAAACATATAAAACTTTCAAAGAAGAACTAGAAATCATTAAAGAATGCCGATGCAACTAGATGTGATGATGACAAAATGAGCAAATCATCTGCATGCAGATTTTTATGCATTTTATAACATATACATACAAATTCAACACTCTCCCCCCACTTTGGAGAACAAAAAGAGAAGGAAAAGAACCAAATTATCAACATAGAATAACCAAAAGATGCTAGTGGAGAGACCTAGAATGCTGGCACTGAAGCCTCATCCAATTATACAGATTTTACTATCTGACTTCAACTTACTGTACAGAAGAGAAGACCACGAGTTTTGTACTCCTCAATTTTACCATCAAGCGAACATGCTAGACACATATATCGATAAATTCAAATAAGTAAGTACACATGAATAAAAAACAAATAACAATGACAAGAACACTTTTCACAGGGAAAGATAATTTTCAAACATTTCAGCATAAAAAAGCACTATATCCATACAAGAAAATAAGCGGTTTTTTGCATGGGGGGGAAATAAGTATGCTTCAACAAGCATATAACTAAACTCGATCAAATCATGCATATTATGGAGTGACAGAAAACAGATGGAACATGAAAGATGTGCATATCTGTAATGCTGAACCAGAGGAGCATATTTACCAGCAGGATATGGAGATGGAATAGTTGGAACAGAAGTCGTTGTCATTGCATTGACACTGGGCCCACCAAACTGTACTATCTGATGGCCAGGCATTGCATAGCCGGGCAATGCAGTGTAATTATGACTTCCTGGGACAGCCTGACTTAACTGACTGTAAGGATACATAGTTGTGCCCACTGTTCCAGGCATGCCATATATGTGAAGGTATTGCTGATTTCCATAAGGATTGTAAACGCCCTACAAGAAAACAACCCACCGAAGTGTAAAAATTACTAGAAACAATATTGGCACCACAAATAACTAAATATCAAGTTTCCCAATGTTGACCTGAGGATAAGCATATTCAGGACCGTAAGCAGCATATCTGCACCAGTAAAAAGGATTAATGACCAAATATTTTGAATAATTCACTAGATACGCCATTTGCCTAAGCACACACACATATATAATTGAGACCATAGCCATGGATTCTTCAAAAGTACACTCCGACCTATGAGGGTATCCATATACAGATCAAGATATGCATGAATAATAGATAGCTTTTTTTGCAAGACAAACACATTGGAATGGGAGCATATAAGATATTTTAGGTGGTTCTTTTGGGGTGGGAAGGAAACACCATATCCGATTTCATCAGGCTTTGCTTTGTCTAGCCTGTGTGATAAGTAGTGAAGACATTTCACTGAAGGAAGCCCATGCTATAATTTTTCTCCCCCCTTCCCCCAAAGCCATAGATGGATACCCAACAAACTGCCCAATTTCCATAGGGCCAGTAAGCTGGCACCCGTAATCAATTTTTCAATAATACCTGACCAGACCAGTTTGGGTCGCATTCCAATTAACCCGAGGCGAATGCCCACCCCTACAAGCATATATGACAATTCAAATCAACAACCATTACAACCACAATAAAAAACAAAATCCTAACTAAGCTGAAGACCTTCTAGATTGATTAAAGAAACAGTCAACACAATATTCTAGAACTTCAACAACAATCGTCTCAATTCACAGTTCACTTATCAAGCATGGTGATACAAACAAAATTGTTTTTAAGGAAATCACCGCCAGGCAACAGCCAAAACCTATACACGTATCCCTCCACTATCTTCCCATATTATTTCCTTTCTATCGACTATCGCAACCTAAAAAACTTGAGTTCCAGCACGGTAACCAAATAGTACGAATACTAGAAATGCCATCTATGCAAGTGCAGATCCAGAGTAGACAAATTCACAAATAACTGGCAGCAGCAAGAGTAAAAATACCAAATAAAAATATTCTAATAAAGGATGTTGCTCACCCATATGGAGAATACATCAAGCCTTGCTGAAATCCATATGTAACAGGTTGCTGGTAGCCAAAATTTCCAACATAAGCACCCCTAGCAGCAGGCTGTCCTCCAAGGTAAGGTGCCGGAGATCTAAGGCGTCCTATTAGCAATAAAGACATGCATATGTAAGTACAATCTACAACTTCGGTCCTATATACATACTCACAATTCCATATAAAAAAACCATGTCATATGTACAGAGATCAGGCTTACTTTGCCCATATTACCAAATAATGGTTGGGTTTCAAAGATTCCATGTATAAACATAATGATTGATCTGTGAAGGATTTGCCTACAGAATTAATAATGCCTTGAGAGCATTCACTCTATTAAGAAGGCAATCAAAACATATTACCAAACGGAATAGCTGGCCGAGGTCTCCCCAGTGAAGCCAAGTTACAATTTGCTCGCCTCCCATCAATAATTGGTGTAGGATCTGCACATGCTCTCCTGGCTGATTCTGGATCCCGGAAAGTCACCTAAACCCTCCATACAAAACCATATTGGTACCCAAGTCATTCAAGTATCCATATTTCTACTTCAATCACAATATATTACAATGTACCAATTTTGGCATTCGTGCTTACAAAAGTTACAGCCAACATGGAAGTTCAAAATATAATTATTCGCAATATAAAGGCTACTAAATCTTCTGCACTCCAAAACCAGAATGTGCAATCACCAACATGGAAGTTTAAAATATAATTATTCGCAATATAAAGGCTACCAAATCTTCTGCACTCCAAAACCAGAGTGTGCAAGACCAACAAGCTGAACTTTAGGAGCTACAATAATGCAGTAATAGAAATTCAACAAAAATCAAAAGTCAAAATTCTCAATCAAGACAACAAGTGCTCACAAAACCGTATCCTTTGGATCGGCCAGTATTCTTATCGGTGATGACCACGGCCTCGAGAATCTCTCCAAATTGCTCGAAATAACGCATCATCGTCTCACTCTGAGTTTCCCAAGCCAACCCTCCCACGAAAACCTTAGTGAAAGTGGTATCCCCAAATGGAGAATTCATATATTGGTACCCGCCCTGCCCCGAGCCCGAGCTCGGGCCGGGCATGGGCTGCTGCTGCTGCTGCTGATAAGCCATGATCGCCTCCTCAAATTTATCAAACTAAATTACTAAAGCGACTTCCTTTTTTGGCTTCTAACAGAGAGAAGAAAGCTTCGGATGAACAAAAGGGGTTTGGTTCAAAAACTAATCACGGAAGGGGTGAAACGGCGATTCAAGTGATACTAAAGTCGATCCAATGAAGTGAAAGTATCATTTTAACAGGAAAACCTTAGAAAAACCCTAGCTACGGCTGAAAGCGATTGAAAAGCCATTTTTTGTCCGTGAAATATTTAATTCTGCAATATATACACAGGCGAAATTTGGGAGATGCTAAAAATAAAAAGGCTTCCGAGATTTGAATTTGAATTTACAATAAAGATCACGACGCACGAAGATCAAGAAAACAGGAATAGAAAAAAGAGGGCAGCAAGGGAAAAATAAAACTCAAAAAGAAATCGAAGAAATAGAAGAAAAAGAAAACCCTAATTTTGAGGCGGAAAGTGGAGGGCAACAGTAGTGGGTCAAAAACAGAAGAAAAAGAGGTGTGGTGGGGGGAGGGATCAGCTGTACAAGGGAGCACAGAAAGCGTAGGTGTATGGACTATGATGGTGGTGGTGGTGGTGGGGAAAAGCCGAAAAGGCGAATCATCAACGGAATTTTCAAACTCTGCTTCTCCTCAATCAAATTCCAACCATCAACTACAACACAGAAGAATGAAACGCGAAAAAAAGAGAGTGATAATTACAATCCTTTGAGAGATGAACTAAAGAATAGGGAAAAGGAGGGTTTTGGGTTTGAAATTGTGATCGGGGAGAGGGTGATGATGATGGAGAGAGATGATCTGGAACAGAGTTGTCATGATCTTTCTGTATTTAAAAAAAAAAATTTAATTAAAGGGTTTAATTTTTGTTTCAAATTTAGAGAGAGAATGTGTATTGGTATGAATGAGGAAGAAGAGAAAGCTGAGGGTATGGAAGGACAGCTGCTTCCGAATTTCCAAACATGGAAGAAATACAGCTTGGAAGGGCCAGTTCGTGGGCCATCTCTTTCTCCCACTATCACGACTATGTGTCTTTTTTTAAAAAAAAAATCTATATTATTTTATATATCTCATAAATTATGAGCATGCATGGTCCTCAAATTACGAATTACATAAAAATTCAAACCATGATTTATTCTTTTCTTCTATAATTTCAACAAAATAATAAAATTAAATAAACAAGGTATGGGTTTTCATGCGTTTTGTAAATTTCATCATCTCAAACATAAACTTTAAGGTGTGAGAAAAAAATATTAAAAGAAAAATATTGAATTAGGTACGGTGTACACAGTGGCGGATCTAGGATTTTTAAATTGGGGGTACAAAAAAATAATCTCATAAACATAAATATAAAAATACTTAATTTAATGTAAAAAATAGTAAGTTTAAAATTATTTAAAGACATAAGCGAGTTAGCATATCAAATAGGCAAGAATATAATTTACAAAGTCATTTTATCAAATAGATTGGATGCATTATATACTATCCCTAATTTAAACAAAAAAATATATATATAATACCTTATAATTAGATGAAAGAATCAAATTCTATACGAAAATAGAGGACATGATGAATTTAAAATCAATAAAATTATTATTCTTAAAACTACTTGTTGTGTTGTGTGTTTAGGGGCACTGGCAAATTTGATTTGTGTAATTCTTTTTATATTTGTTAGCCTATAAGAGTAGCTGCCATTTTAAACTTTAATTAAGGGGTCGAATCCCAAACATATATTCATATGAGAAGCTTAAAACACTACTGGGTTGGGGCTTGGGGATATAATATTACTACTAAAAGAAGAAAAATTTTGGGGGTACAGTGGTACCCCCACAGCCCCATGTAGATCCGCCAGTGGGTGTACACCGTTCGACTCAGACCCACTATTAAATTTATTATTTTATTATCTCTGATGAGGGATAAAATCGGGAGCTCAACATTATAAAGAATAAAGCTAAATCATGGCATCGTGATTATCCTCGTACTTGATACATAGATCAATTTTTTCTTTATTTTTATTATTATTATTATTATTATTATTATTATTATATTTGAATATTTAGTGCAGGGCTGACGACACTTCACATAAGACTTATGTTCTCAATTTATTTATAAAAAAAATATTGTGAAATAATCTAATTAATAATTCATTATCATTAATTTCATCCTTTTTTATTCGCTTCGAGTTATGTAAAGCAAGTGATACATTTTTTATGATTTTTTTTGTGTCTAATCTCTATTGCTTATGAAGTCCAGAAATGAATTGATGTGGAACTTATCAACAACATAATTGCTTCAATAAATACATATGGGACTTAGTAGTCATGTTAAATAAGCAATATTCTTTTGCCTAGATAAAAAGAAATTGAAAGATATGTCATTCCGCGCAATCTTACGATTTTGAGTTTTTAAACTCAGATATCCACGTCAATAAAAGAAATCTTAATTTAACATTAACCAGAAAATTAAATACAGCTTAAGGAATCAAGGTTTATATATAGCAGCAGCATAAAATTTTTGTCACAAAATTTTCGATGTTGTTCATTGAAAATGAGTTTTGTAGCTCATGATCTGTTTTTGGTTGAGTAGTTTTGTGATATTTACGTGTTCAAAACCTTTTGCTTTAAGAATAGTGTATTCAATGTGTACACACAATCGATAGAAAATTATATGGCACAAAAGAGTCTTATTTATGATATGCTATACAAAAGTATAACGAATACTTATTTTTTATTTTAATAAAAATAAAAGTGGCTATAAATAGACTATTTCATTCCCGCACAATTTATCATTTTTACACGTCTTTAAAAAATATTCATTTTTTATTTTTGGACATCACTCAATTCATAATAAAGTAGGATTCTTCTCCACTCACACATATTAATTCATCTAATATTTTTTAAAACTCGTGTCACTAAGAATGACACATATTTTTAGAGGATGTATAGAGTATCTTTTATGAATGTGGATATAAAATAAATAGATTTACCAAGAGCGACTACTGACTACTAGTATTACATATCCTATTATATGTATCGGTTAAAATACAAAAGTAAATTGTCGCAATAATGTTTTCAAATGTTGGTTCGTCAATTTGGCCAATTTTAACATAGGTTCAAGTGGGATTCTAAATTCATGATATTAGAGTTAGATAGTATTATAATGTAGAATTACTTTCGAAAAAGGTAAAGTTAATCAATGCATTGAGTTCTTTTTAGAGTTACACACATATCCACATTAAGTTTTTAGAAACTCAGTTTGTGTGAACAAGAAATTAATTAATGCTTGAAAATGCGTATATAGAAAGAATAAAATATTTTGGCAATGAAAATGCACGAGAGACAATTTTATTAGAGCATCTGCAACGCCCTTATTCGAGTAAGGCGTTGCCTTCGTGTATGGCGTTGCAGGTGGGAGGTACTCGAGCATTACTTGAGCCTTCGAGTATGCTCGATCGGGGGAGAGGGAAGGTGCGTGCAATGCACGCGCCTTAATTTAAAAAAAAAATAGAGAAATTCGAATTTTGACTGATTTTCCTCGATATGCGTGCTTTCACCGACCGTTTTCAATTTTTTTCTTCTTCTTCTCCTCTTTAAAAAACCCCATCTCCTCCATTTTTCTTCGCATCTCTTCTTCTCCAATTTTCTTCTCCTCCATTTCTCTTCAAGAATTTTCTTCCTTCATGGATCCACACAACCCTTTCTATGATCCTAATTGGTGCCCCGATCTCTCCTTCGATTATCACCCCGATATGGGAGGAATCAACTTGGAGGAGACCCCACCCGAAGAGGAACCGGTCAGTGCAGAGCAGAGTGCCTCCGAACCAAATAAGGGCGGCCGGAAGAAGGAAATGGCCACCAAAATCAAGCACGACAAGGAAGTAAGGATCCGTCATACTTACCTTCCCGAGCATACGGATCTCATCGTCCAAGTTTGGGCGGAGGAGACCAACGACGCCATCCGTGGGACGGATCAGAAGGGGGAGGCGTATTGGGGCCGGATCCACGCACGTGTGAACCCCATCATCGGCGTTGACCTTAAGATCCGGCAACTTCAAGGCCACTGGGCCCGAGTGAGCGCGGATGTGCGTCTCTGGGAAGCTATTTGGGTGGAGACGCACAACAATTGGCCCTCCGGTCATTCGGATGATATGCTTCGTGACAAGGCCCAAAAACTCTTCAAGGCTCGAAGCCCACAAAAGGCCGCATTCAATTTTTGGAACGCGTGGAAAGTTCTCCGGAACAATCCCAAGTTCAAGTCGATATACCTCGTTGGAAAAGTGCATGCCTCCAAGAGGACAAAGACTACGGAAGAGAGCGGCTTCACCATCTCGGCGTCGGGCGAGGAGATCTCTTCTTCCCGGCCCATTGGCAACAAGGCGGCGAAGGCGGCAAAGGGGAAAGGGAAGGCATCAGCGTCGCATACGAGCTCGGAGTCTCCACCCGAAATAGTGGAGAGGTTGGACAGGTCCGACCAGCAGATAAGAGCATTCACCGCCCAGTACCAGCGGAGGAACGATATCAAGGAGAGGGAACTCGATATGCAGCTCCTGAACGCAGATACGACGCACATGACGGACGCATACAAAGGGCATTGCACGCGTCCATGGTCGCCGATTTGCTCAGGCGTCGTGGTCTAGACTAGGATTTTAATTATGTAATTTTAATGATGGGGTAATATGATGTTTTAGGTGTTTTTAATTTTTATGTAATTTTTTTTTATGTTTTAGGTGTTTTTAAATTTTATGTTTAATGGCGTATTTAACTATTACAAAAATATGTTATTTAAATTATACAATAAAATTTAAATGAAAAACATAAAATCAAAACTAATGTTATCAAGTAGGCTATCAAGTAACCTCAATGCAGCACTACCTACTCAATAACACAACCCACTATCAAGTAGGCTATCAAGTAAGCCCATTGCGGATGCTCTTAGATTTAGAATTATAGAAGATATATTAAGACATTTAAGCTGTGCATAATTTAATATATAAATAACGAGAGTTTAGGGTTCAATTATAAAAGAAGGAAATGTTGTATAAACGTTGTTATATTATTTCAAACAAGCAGCTATATTGCATGTATAAGCCTTTAAAGTCATATATTAAAATTTCGTTTTCTCCAACAATAAAATAAAAGGAAAATATTGTATAACCTCATATAAAAATAAAATAATACTTGGAGAACTATCAACTATCAAGCAAGCCTAACCATGTGACGTAAAGATGTCCGATTATTACCGGTGAGATATCATTTATGAGGATCGAACCAAATATGTACTAATGCTTTTCGCAAATTAAGAAAAATGTACTTGTAATCATCAACAAACAAACAAATAGCAAAAGCTAAATTAAGTAAAATAATATTTATAACTACTAATGCATACTAGGTTGCAAGTTAAAGTTACCGTTAATAAAGTGGTCACCATTCATGGATGAGAGTCTTAGAAAAAGGTACTACTAGTATTTTATTTTAAATTAATTTGATTATAACTGAAACAATTTCATCGGAGTGCCTAATGAGTACTCAACATGTATCAACATTCTTTTACTATTATTTTTTACATGCTTATGAGTTATAAAACGCGTGACAACTCCGATTTTCTATTTTCCATAGTATTTCAATTTTGCATATTACTGTTAGTGCATATCCCAAATGTAATGTGACACTCACTCCGTTCTTATAAAAATTAACTATTTATAAATAATACGAATTTTAATAAAGTAGTTGAATGTAAGGATCACATTTTATTGTGAACGAAAAATTTAATAGATTTAATACTCCCTTCGTCCCAAAAATAATGGCTCGTTTCTTTTGGGCACAGAGATTAAGAAATGCTAGATTAAGATATAAAGTAATGGCCCACATATTTAATCCTCAAAATTAGATCAACAACTGCATTCTTAATCCTCAAAATTAGATCAGCAACTACAACACAAAATTAAATCAGCAACCACAGAAAAAATAGATCAGCAAGGTGAAAGTGGCGCCCCATAGCCGCGAATTTCTTGCAAGGTGATAGAAAAAAATAGATCAGCAAGATCAACAAAAATAGATCCCCAATTTCTTGCACAAAATTAGGGCTCAGACGAGGTGACAATTAGGGTAGGGCGGCAGCCTTCCTGGGCTGGAGGTGCCGCGTGTGGCAGGGGCATTGTCGGAAATGAGAGGAGATTTAGGAAGAGGAGGAGACCGAATTTAGGAGCCTAGGGCTCGGCAGCGACCGCGGCTCTGCCGTCGTTTCATTCAGAGCAGGGGAGAGTAGATGAGAGGGTAGAGAGGGGGGCGACTGTTGTGGCTTTGCTGCAGCCGCCGAAAACCAGTAGCGCCGCGAGCAACACCAATTTCCAGCGGGCAACACCAGTAGCGTCGCGAGCTCGAGATGGAGAGATCTGAGGCTGCGGGCGCGAAGCCAAATCCATCGGATGTAGCCGCTTCGTCAGCCGAGTCCGGCGAGATGACGCCGGCGTGCACGGTGAAAAAGAGTAAAGAGAGAGGAGGCGGCAAAAATAGAGAGTACAGAGAGAGAGGAAGCAGCGTGAAGAAGAAGAGCAAAAAAAAGAGTAGAGAGAGAGAGGAGCCGTCCAAAATTAGGGTTTAGATTGAATTAAAAATTTTAATTAAATCCTAATTATTACCCAAAATAAAAACAGGCCATTATTTATGGGACGGAGGGAGTACATTTTATGATGACGGACGAAAATGACAAATTGAATATATTTTATGAGGACGGATATAATAGTATTTTATATAATTACTTAATTAGACACATCGCATGATGTGATATATATATATATATATATATATATATATATATGGTGCGGTTATAGTGAGAACCACAATTATCGTGAGAACATAAGAACCAATAAAATTACTGCATCTGCTATACAAATTAATGCATCCGCTATTAAATTTAATGCATCCGAAAAAAATAATTTTTTGCTCCCTTCAAGATTCGAACCCAGCATCTGCATCCATCCACCAAGATGATGCATCCACCGTAGATCTTGATGATCGAATGGCTTAAAATGGTTCTCCGTTCTTATTTTATTAGTGGTTCTTATTTGAACCTCTCCCTATATATATATATATATATATATATATATATATATATATATATATATATATAGTTAGTATCTAGTGAGAATCTCAAAATTAGTGATACCTAAGAACCATTCTACACCCTAGATTACTCCTAATCCGACGGATATGATTTAAAATTGTCCAAAATAATACTTGTTCAACTAACTGAAATTCTTATGCGTTTTTTGTGTAGAAGGGTATATCAGTAATGTGATTTGATATTATAGAAGTGTATCCCTTAATTATAGCACTAAAAATCTTCATAATTAATTTTACATTTATCTTTTGACGTCTCCTCCTAGTAATTGACGCCTTTTTACCTTCTTCTCTCTCATTGTCAATTTTCTGTCGCCATTTTCGAACACTTCATTGTAGGAGTGAACAAGCTTTTCAGTCCATTCGACTTCTCTCTCTTGTTCATACATTTTGCAATTTCGGTTTTGTGTCAAGCGATGAACATATGATAAAATGGTGAAAAATGTTTTGTTTTCGTTGGGGCTTGAAAAATATTTTCTCGTTGACAGATTTTTTTTTCTGTAAGCCATTGAACAAATCTTTTATTTCCAGCGAAACGACGATTATTTTTTAAAACCTTTAATTTTATGTGATTTTGGGCGTGTATTTTCCAGCGTCAATGAACAATATGCATGAACAAAGTTCATGAACAAATTCAATGAACAAGTCCTATACGTATGACATGAACTTTGAATAAGAATGAATACGTACCATCATGCATGAACACTGAAAGTGAACAAGTCATTGTTCATGTAGATGTTCATTTGTTTGAAATGTACGACAAGTTATTGTTCACGAATTTGAATCATAATAATTCCTTTTTCATATGAACAAGTGGTTAATTAATATAGTGAATATTGATGGTCTAAGCTTATTCAGTCAACTAAAATACATGTTCAGGACTATATTAAATGAACAAATGAATTATACACCTGAACATGGAAAAACATTCGTGAATATAGCGTGTGTTCATAGAGTGCATTTGCAATTAAACGCTTGAACATGGTAGAACTGATGAAGGATGAATAATGCACTAAATAACTTTAGCAAATAAGTTCTCTAAATCGTGTATTAGTGGGATAATAAAGAATATGTTTGACAAAATCAAAATACCAAAATATGAGATATGATGTTGCATGAAATTAGGAAAGTAACGGTTAGTCAATATTGAGGAAATTCCCTAAAGTCCCTTAACGTGGATAATTAATTCAGATTAGTGGGTTAGATGAGGTCCGTTAGATTATACTAATCAAGGGCTAGGATGAGTTCTTAGGTGTCACAAAAAAGATGACATTCTCACAGGAACCTCCCTCTCTCTCTCTCTCTCTCTCTCTCTATATATATATATATATATATATATATATATATTTATATAAATGAACATATTTTTATTGAAATACAATGGAAACTATCGCACTATCAATCACATGTTCTATTTAATAATGTCGAAAACGTTTTTGTAATTGTTAATTTATCTTTTTTGTTTTTGTTTTTTTTACTTGGGGAAAAGGGTGCAATTTGAATCCTAAATCACTGTTCATAGACATAAGTTCCTACTACTTGGTATCCTCTGAAGACTTGTACTTGCTAATTAAGAACACAATGATCACTAAACTAACTATTTCAGGATTAATTATATTGTTGCAGGTATATTTGTGATTATCTTAAATCGAATTCCACCAACACCTTAGTGGTCGAATTTGTCATACCAAACTCTAATTACATCTTGTAGGTTTTCAAACTATCAAAACAGTAAGATTCTCTTAAACAACAATTATGGGTTCTTCTCTTTGTGATTTTTTTTTTTTTTACTATTTCGGTTATCTCGATTCAGGATTTAAACTAAGATAACCATTTTACATTATATATGCTCATTCCATCTATGAAAAAGAGCCACATATCATATTGAGCACGGATTTTAATAAAATTGTTAAAGTTGTTGTAATTAATTAAGTAGAATAAACGAACAATTTGCAGGGATCGATAATGGTGGTACCAAAAAAAAAAAAAAAGAATAAAGATACATTCTTAGTTAAAAAAATGAACTAAAAGTACAATTTATAGTTAAATATAGAAGAGAGTGTAGGATGTAATAATTTATAAAATGAAATGAAACTCTTTTTCTTGAATAAATAAAAAAAGGTAAGTAAAACTCTTTTATGCATAAACGGAGAGAATATTTATCAAGTCGAATGGTTCGTGAGTCGTGACCGCCGAATATTAATTAATGTTTCTAACTACTAAAAGTGATTTAACTTGAATATTAATTGATGTTTCTAACAGCTAAAAGTGATTAATCTTTGAATAATGGCGATAACTTTCTCATAGCAATCATAAGATTCATAACACAATCAATTCTTTTTCACGTTTATATATATAGGTGGGTTCTAATATATATATATAAAAAGTATCCACTTACAAATCATAAATCGTAATTTTATTGGTACAAATACATAATACTAATTAATGTCTTTTATGTTAATACTTTTATATATCACGTTAATATTTTATTATATAGCAATATTATAAAAAAATTATGTTTAGGTGACTAGTGTGGAATTATTTTAGTTGATCATGTCCCCATACATATAGAATGATTAGTTAGATGTAATTATGTTGTATATGAAAAATGTTAAAGTCACGATCAATGCTTAGTTGGATGTACAGTTTAGGCATTTTGATGCAGTGACTAGGGTTTGGGGTTGAATCTGCCTGGTCCCAAATGTGACATGTTTTGGTCCGCAAATTTAATTATGCACCAACATATCCCAATTTCATTGGGACCCATTCATATGTGTCTCTCCTCCTAATTAATCCCTCTATTTATTTTAATCTTCTATATATATTTAATAATTTTATGTATGTTGAAATCCACTTTAAGCATACTAAAAAATTAGCTCCACCACTAGTATTAGTTGATGAGAATATCATGGGTCAACAACAGAATGGTTCAAGTTGTCTTCGCGAGAATGTAAGAATACTACATTGGATGTATAAATTAATACATTTAATTGTTTTCATTAAATTCATTTATTTATTAAAAATATATTTTCTTCATAAATCTTTACAATCAAATGATTGAAAGTAGCTCTTCATTCTTAAAATAATTCTAGGTTCTCGTTTGAAACACAAAAATGACATAGGGCCTGCAATATTAAGTGGTTACCTAAGTTAGATGCATGCCCATGAGCACGTGTGCCCCGGTACGTGTGAATTTGTCAACTTTTGCATTTTGTTCTTACTTCATCATGTGACAAAAATTATTGAAACGTCAATATATATATTTTATCTATTTTCTTTTAAATCATTGTTTTTTAGATGACTCGAATAGTAGAAGAATGAATGTTCATTAATTTTCTATGACTTAATCACAATGTCTAAGCGATGATGAAGTGCAGTTTATTGATAAGATACTTAATTTTCCAATCTAAATTCGAGTAATCTAAAAAATTAGTATTTGTGTTTTTCTATTTTACGATAATAACATTTTTTTTAAATGAAAAAATCACAATATATATCTATGCGTTTCAGGTAATTTGGCTATAGTTTGAATATTGTTAACATGCCATGTCCACAACATATATATTGATATCTGTGACAATAGGCGAGAATAGTCATTTTGAATAATTGTCTTATGTCCACTTTAATAAAATCATTGTTTTATAGTCATTCTTACTTTTGATTTAAAAAATAAAAATGAATTTTGTAGATGGCACGTTAAACTTAAAAAATGATTTTTAAAAATAATTTTAAATTATAAATACGGTTAAACTTCATTATATACGATTGATCTATAAAAGCATCCACAGTGGGGGGACTCGAACAACGACTCACACCGAGCCCGCACGCGAGACCACCAATGCCGCACCTCTATTTTGCGCACCAAGCTTGCCTTCCCGCGTCGGGGTCTTTTGACAAAATTATTATGCGCGTGCAACATAATAAAAGAATATATATTTTTTAATTAATTCATTTATAAAAGTCATTTAAAATTTATAGTATACTACACATTGTACAAAATCTTACATTTTTCAATGTGAAATTCAATACAATATTAATTTAATGTAGCTTCACTATTTATAGTGTACTGCACATTGTAGAGAATCTTACAATTTTCAATGTGGAATTCAATAATCAATTTAATGTAACTTCACTATTTACAGTGTATTACACATTGTAGAGAATCCTATATTTTTTAATGTGAGAGTCAAAATAATCCTATATTTAATTCTAATATGTTTTTGTAACTATTGCCTTTTTTTAATTAATGTAATGTTAAATTGTGATTTTATTTTTATTGTCCTTTTAATTTGAATTAATGTAAGATTTTATTTTTATTGTAATGCATTTTTACTTTTCAATCAATGTAGTTTTAAATCTTAATTTAAATGAAATTTATGTTATTAAATATAATGTTAAAATTAATTAAAAATAACATTAAAAATAAAGAATAAAATTTAAGAATCAAGGTGCTGATTCTCCCGAATGTTGAGCTCTTAAACAGTGATGACCATTTTTAAAAGCTCGATCACCCTGACTCTCTAATATAAATGCCCAACGATGATCATGGTACAATTGTGTCAACCACATTTTCATTACATCCTTGTCAATTATGTCTAAAAAGCAATCGTGCCTATAAATTACTACTATTTTAATTATACCTATATAAAGCAATTATGTCCACATTGTAATTGTGTCAACGCATAACAAACATCACTTTATTTTTGCGCATGTCAACATTTGTAAATTCACTCTTATTTTTTATTTTGTGAAGCGAAAGATTACTACAAATTATACATTTTTATGAATGTGGCCGTAAAAGAATATAAAATTATTAAAAATGACTATTTATAACTTTTGCCCATTGATATTTCCTACATGAATTATACTGAGAAGAGCCAAATAAAGGAAAAACCGTTGCATGTATACTTAAATAAATCTTCTTACCCAAAATTTTTATTTGTTTATTATTTCTACTTTTGAGTGGAGTAGATCGGATGTTTACGTGTTCAGACATTAAAAAAAAATAGAGCGCCAGACTACGCAGTATTACTATTAATGATAACTATATTCATTCCTTCATATAGAAAGGAATCTACATTTGATTGGGCTTGTTTGTTGAGAGTGTTGGGCTTGAATTATAGTAATTGTAATGATTCGTCTATTTACCGCCTAAAGTGGTAATCTATAATTCTGGGGCGATTCTATATTTCCATTCGTAACCCTATTTTTACTCCTTGTAGCCATTACTGTATTAAAATATTAAAGATATTAATAAAATACTATTTCACCCTTGTACCCCCAATTTCATAGATAACTTCATCCCTTAGGCAATGTTCGGTAGGTTAGTAGTGGGCTCATTGCTTAATAACAAAGGCGAAATTTGCGTGTTTGGTATCCAATTTTTTTAAGAGCCAAGCCCGCAAAAAAGCGACGGCCCGCTGGTATTCAACTGTTCATTCCCTATAGTGGATCTGGCACTGACCATGAGTTAAATTTCACGTCCTTCTACAGTACCCATCAGTATTTTTCCCATTTCCAATTTTACCCCTGTTTTTTTCAATTTCAGATGAAGGATTATGCCATCTCCAATATTTCGATGTTTTGGTAATTCATGTATTTAATGAGGGGCAAGGATGTATTTTCACGGGTATTAGGTGGTTCTTAATGTTGGCTATCGAACAAACATCAGCCTAATCCCTAATTATGTCTAATTTACCGATCAACTTCGATTGTTAATTAACATTGATTAACCCCTTGCAAGCTGGCTCACTCTTAATAACCCACCGCTAACTACCGAACAAGCACTTAATGTGAAAATATTAAGAGAAAACACACTCTTGAATTTAGCTCTACCGTTAAATTTCTCTCTCTCAATAACTGCATTTCTCTCTCGCTATATCACACACCGCCTCCCAATTGTTCAATTACGCTCCAGCTGCGCAATGGCGATGTCTAGGGCTAGATTTCTCATGGTCGCAACGGTGAATTTGGCTCTCGTAGCAAACGATGTGGGCAGGAGGCTCCGGCGCCGCCGCCGGCTCCTGCATCCTCTGCTAGAGTGGTGGCGCCGTCGTTCGCGGTCAGCTGCGTTCTCGCTGTGGCGTCGCTGGTGTTCAGATCTGCGCTCAGGATCTGAACTTTTTTTCTGCATACGTATTAGTGAGTGGTGTTTATAGAAAAAAGGGAAGCCACTCATTTTGTTCAGTGTCTGCTGCAGTCCAAATGGTTTAATTAACCTATTCGACTATATCTCAATTGTTTTATATGATGTTAGTGTTATTTGGTAGTGTGGAAAATAGAATGACGATAAATGGAAAAGATGTAGAACCGAGGCGAGAATATATTCTCTCTCCGTAAGGCAAAATTACTTTCGCTCTGTGCTCGCGGATCTACAGTAATTACCCCCCAAGATAATGATAGACGAGTCCTTAGCACTAGGAGATCGCTATCCAGTCGAACGACTTGATACTCGGGACTGAGTATGTAAACTAAACTAATATGACAATATTAATTATCTGAATTTGTTGGTGTATTTAATCTCATTCTGGAGGGCCCTATTTATAGTGTTCCAGGGGTTTCCTTGAACGGACGTGACTTTCCAATCCGAAGAGGTGCACCCTTTTTTATTTGAAGAGATGTGTCTCTTCTGTCGAAAGGGGTGTACTGTTTGGGCAAACATATGGTCTGAACCATCGTGTCTCTTCAGTCCTCAACCGCTGCCATGTGCACTGTTTGGATAAACATGTCCGAACCATCGTGTCTCTTCGGTTCTTAACCGTTACCACATCTTTGGGCATTAATTACTCATTCAATACTTTATAGATTTGAACAAGTAAATATACCAAATTAATCTACTCAACATGTAGATTTCAAAGATATCATTTAATTCCATTAATTACCAAAGTAATTATGGCATTAAATAAGATATTTATTCCAACAGTTAGCACTAGGAATGACTATGGCGAATCGTTGGTGTATTAGTATTTGGGAATGTGTAAAATGGCTCACAACATCTTGATCCGCCAGAAGATTTTCTTGCAGAACGTTGATGAAACTTGATTGGAAAGAGAAATGTTAAAGATGGATTTCATAATTGGCCTTTGAAAGTAGCGAATTCCATTCCATTTTCCATAAACATCAGAAGTTTAATGTTTTGAGGAATCTGTCGTACAAGCAGTTCCTAGTGGTTTAATTAGGGAATATTGTGATTGTTTGTGCAGATCGCAGTCTTGTTATGCTCATCCAGAGATAAGCTTAAGATCGTGGAGAAATCGGCCGTGGGAAGAAGCGTTGAAGAAAAGTTATAATTTTATGAACTTCTTAATCTGACGCTACAAGGGTGAAATAGTATTTTTATTAATATCTTTAATATTTTAATACAGTAGAGACTACAAAGAGTAAAAATGGGGCCATGAATAGAATCACCCATAATTCTGCTACCAAATTATGACTTATTTTCTGAATAATTAGAATGAACCAAACATATTAAACTCGGAATAAATTATATTGTGGATATTCTATTATATATGCATGTGTATCTTTTTGCCATATTTTTTAATTATATTTCATGAAATATATGTGAAATTTGATCAAATTTGCATACATATACAGAGATCCAATTTTAATTTATTATCTACGTACATACCCACATGTAGTTCCACAAATACATACTTCAATAAATTGTTCAATATTAACTTTAAAAAATAAATTATTCAAACCCCAAAATTCGCATGGCAGTTGCGAACCCTCTCCATAATTCACTATTTGCATTTTCACGTCACAAAATTTTGTTTTCATATAGTAGAATACTAGATATAATCATGTTTAGAGAGAGAGAGAAAGAGAGAGCGAGAGAGAGATTTATTCAAATGAAGCAAGTGGAATTCCCTGAATTCTGGTAGAAGTTTGTAAGATTATATTTAAGTTTCCAAATGTTAATGATGGACATGATTGCATGCAATCATAATATTAAATGTTACTTAAAATAAAGATCCAAATCATCTCAATATTTTCAAGAATATTCAAGAACAAACAAAGTCCAACTATAAATATGATTTGTTCTTCGAGTCAATGATTGCGGGGCAGCAACTCATTAGGTGTCCAAACATATTGGCGTTACTCGAGAATGTTTATTTCCTAATTTTCTGATAAATCTAATAAAATAAATGATACATATCATGAAAATCCCATAATTATATCCATTTTATAAAAAATATCCTGAAATTTTGAAAATGTTCTCAAAACTCTCAAACTATCAGATTTTTATTAAATATATCTCACATCTATTTTTCAGTTAACAGAAACGTGATATAACTCGCTGGATGCCACAATGTCATTTATATTCTATTTTTTTAAATGACATTGAAAAAACGAATTCGTTTCGTACCATATTCTATCGTGTTTATCCCTAATTCTAGGTTATTAGCGTGAATTTCAAACACGCTAGAAGTGAATTTTAAATTTTTGAGTGAATTTTTTTTAAATGATATGGTACGAAACGACGTCGTTTTTACCATTGTATTTTTCAAAAATACAATATAAATTACATTGTGGCATCCGGCGAGCCACATCACGTTTTTGGTGACCGGAAAATAATTGCGGGATATATTTGATAAAAATCTGATTGTTTGAGGGTTTAAAGAACATTTTGAAAGTTTTAGGGTATTTTTTATAAAGCGGGTATACTTCAGGGGTTTTCATAATATTTACCCTAAAATAAATGGTTAATTTATTACTCCATCCGTCCCACGAATCTTGACACGTTTGGTTTCGGCACGGGAATTAAGGAGTTGTAGATTAGTGTTTTAAGTATGTAGTTAATAAAGTATAAAAGTGATAAAATATGAGAGAGAAGGTAATAATTACTCCTATTACCTTATTTGGAAAGAGTAGTGCTATTTGGACAAAATTTGTCCGGACAAAAGTAAGGTTAAAAATTTTTAAAAATCAATTTATTTATAAGTTTTGATTCAAGTTTAAAAATATTTAGTTAGTTTTATTGTTTTCTCCATATTGTAGGTTTTTGGTAATTTTTTAAATTTTTTTTTTTAATTTTTTGTTACTCCATATTTGTAGTTTGTGTATTTTAAAAATAATAATAATTAAAAAGGTTATTAAAAAATTACAAAAAAATTAAAATATATAGAAAACAATAAAACTAGCCAAATTCTATTTTTTATAACCAAAATTTTTAAATAAATTTATTTTAGAAAGTATTTCATCATATTTTGCCGGACAAATTTTGTCCAAATAGCATTATTGATTTGGAAATGTGTCAAGATCCGTGGGACGGCCCAAAAAGAAATACGTGTCAAGATTCGTGGGACGAAGGGAGTAATTATTAAATAAATAAGTATTAGAGATTATGTGACGATGGACTTAAATTTGAAAATTTTGACCTATTTAAGATAGATTCAACAATGGCATCACTAGCCCAAATAACACCACCCTCGAACAGAAAAAAATAGGATTTAAATGCAGTATCAAATTGCAAATCAGCCTTATTGTTGTTTGGATCTAAAGTCTCAGTATATTTCAATCATTTTTGCCTCAGCACAATTCCTCGTGCCTTTTCTTGTGGAATATATGGCCAATAATTTCATGTCTAGTTATTCAGTTTGAGACCTAGCGGAGATAACTGTTTAGCGTATTCAAGAATGTGTGGTATGATTTTAACCTTAACACCTAACATAGATAGGTGGATCATAGAGAACTATTCTTATGTGCTTTTGAGAGTTGGTATATTTCCATAGGATCAGTCTTTTTATTTATCTGATTTATTTAATTAGTTTTATTTGTTTAGTTTTGAATTTGATTTTTATTTTCTCCGCCATATTTTTGTTGTTGCCTGGATAAGTGGATATTGCTTTAGGATTTATTAGGATTATTCATAATATTTTCGCTTATCAGTTCCTATGGATACGATATATGTTTGCTAATTATACTACGATTGCAGCGTGTTAGTTGTGGTATTTTTGTTGCTAATAAATTAGTGATCACCCACCCACAAAAAAAAATCACACTAAAATTGAAAAAATTGAAAATCACATAACGAATCTACCTCAGCAATACAAAAGAATTAAATAATTAAAAAACTACACATACAGCTCGTAAAACGACAATAACACAATTTTTAGCGATTTTTGAAGTTTCAACCTTTGGACCTTTTTACACCTACAAACAATGATTTCTGGATTCAAACCTTAGGAGAAGGAGAAAGAAGAACAAGAAGAAGAAGAAAAAAAAAACAAGACGAAGAAGAAGACATCTTGTGTTCTTCTTGCTTGGACGAAGTAGAAGAAGAAAAATCTTTCTCTATTTGTAGAAGGCAAGGATGAAGAATATATGAAGAATGAACTTTAGGGTTCCAGGGATTTGATCAATTCTAGATATTTAATAATCAATTCTAGGAAATTTTCAATTATAAGGATTTAATTATAAATGAGGACACAATGATTTAGTTTTGTACAAGAACCAATCTTCACGTTTAAGTTATCGGATGACAATAATTGTGGTACGTGCCAGCGAGCCACATCAACGTCATGTCAATTTCAAATTGGGGGAAAATGAAAATAGTAGGAAAAATGAATAAATATGAAAGTTTTTGATACAAAATAAAATTTTCAAAATTCGTGGACAAAGCTTATTTCAACGTAAGTTTTTAATTTCACATGCATTTAACTCAGAATATAAATATTTTATATAGTCGACACAACTCAGGAAGTATAATCTTAACAAAAGCAATTGCGCAGTAATCCAACAATAAAAATGTACTGATACACTTTGCCCGTTTTTAAAAAAATATTCGCTCCAAAAATATTGCTAATTATTCATCGAATTTTCAAAACGGCATAAAAGCAAAAAATAGTATTCTCAGATGTTTGTGCTAGCGCACCAAAATTTATATCATTTCTTTATTCTCAAACAAAAAACAAAACCGAAATTGTAATGTCATAACTATAACATTTTAAAAGACAAAGTAAATAAAAAATAAAATCTTAACGCTTTTAGTCTCCATTGAGCTTACACAACTCCATTCTCGCTCATCCCAGATCTGCTAACCAGGTAAAACACCAATCTATGTTCAAGGAATTCCACAATCAATCTCATTTTCGTGCAAATTGAAAGCTCTCCCAATTCAATTTTTTCATTTAATTAAATATAAGCGCGTGAAATGCACGCACCGGAGAAAATCGAGTCCGAGCTAGGCTTATATCATCGCACTGCACCTTGTGTCACCCACGTCTACATCGATTAGCTTATTGCCAAGGTCGACTCTAGTCGAGAGATGAGCCAGATCGATGTGGATGCTCTTAATATCTCCAATAAAATATTTTCAAATTGAAATAATTAGTTACTAAGAATTCAAAATAATTATAATAAGTATAAATATAATATATGTTATTAAAAAATAAGAACACACATATATTATCAATCAGAGAGGTCAAAAAAGAAAGAGGTGGACTTGGGTACACCCTGGTGTACCGTACAACTGAGTTGCATCTTCACTCATACTTTGATCCGTACATACCCTAATTTGAACCCATATCCTGATCCAAACCATATAAATAACACTATTTTGGGTACGGATCAATCCGATTGTACGGTACACCCGGACGTACTTAAGATTTTGTGAAAAAAAAAACATAAAGCTACGGGTTTTAAGTAATACAGATATACTCGCACCGTATATATATTGTATTTATTCATTTTACAAGTCACTAACAAATTAAGAATTATATACGCATGCAACCTTTATAAAATACTCTATCCGTCCACAATTTAAAGCCCTACTTGCTCTTAAATTTTTGTCCACAAATTAAAGCTCTATTATGTTTTTTTGTACTTTTTTACTCTTCTTCTTTTCCTATATTTACTACTCATTTGCCACTAATGAACCCACCTTAAAACATCTTTATTATTTTTATATTCTATATTTACTACACTTTATCACTAGTGGACCCACTTACAACACTTTTATCACTTTAGTCAACTATCCTTATCACTTTAGTCAACTACCCTTATACTCTTATATTTCATCCACATCACATTTTTCAACTTTCTTAGTCTTCGTGCCCACACCAAAGTTTTGACTTAGGGGAGAGGGAACGGTGGAGTTTGAACCCATGAGTAATACTCTTCGACCACGGTTAATTGGTCACAATTTCGATTAAAATAAAAATGGGCCATTTAGTGTTGGTTTAATAAAATATTTAATTCACAATTTCTATTCAAATAAAAATGGGGCCATTTAGTGTTCGTTTAATAAAATATTTAATTTACTTAAAAAAAAAAAATTCATGACTATTATATCATTAAAGTTAATAGTTATACTTTATCTTTAAAATTAATGATAAAAGAGTTACGTACTATATAAAAATATGTGGACATTGAATATAACTATTAATTTATTATTTTCTTTTCATTCGTATTTACTAGAAGAATTATTTCTTTATGGCCGTCCATATTATTGGCGCACAGCTTTATTAAAAAAAAAAACTAGTACATATTGTAAAACTAATTGTAAACTATGGCCGTCCATATTATTGGAGTATATTATATTTTTATATAATATTGATACTAATTTGAGAAAAGAAAAAGCTGTTTGGCTGTATTATGGTTAGCCATAATATTGCTAAAAAATTATAAAATTCATTTATTTAAATTTTTATATTTAAAATAAAAATAGTATTTAATTATTTTTATTTATTTTTACAAATTGTAGCTATTTTTTATAATTTTTAATTTTTTAAAAAATATAAAAAATTAAAAAAAATTAAAAATGAAAATAAAAATAATTACAATATGTACTAAATAATAAAACTAACAATATTATATATTTTTTAAAATAAAATATTTAAATATATTGACTTTAAAGCTATTATGACTAGGGGTGTAACCGAGCCGAACCGAATAGTGGTGTACTCAAGTTTGGTTTGTTTAGTATCGAATCGAATCCCGAACTTTACTTAACGAATACTTTGAGGCTCACGAGCGGTTCACGAGCCTAATCGAGCCTATACGAACTTTCTAAATTTATATTTATATTCAAAATATTGATTATTTTATATTAAAAATAAATTATTTTATTTAAAATAATAAATATATTAATTATTTTCTGATGACAAATAAAATTAATTAGAGATTTAATACAATTGTTATTAATTTTAGTGGATAAATATAAGTTGTATCTACTAATAATTTATATTTTTCAAACTGAATTACTTGACGAACATGTTTACGAGCTAACGAGCCGAATACTACTAAGCTCAAGTTTGATTTGTTTATTAATCGAGCTTCTTTAAACGAATTTAAACGAAATTTTTTCGAGCCGAGCTCTGAATAGTTCATCGAACGGCTTGGTTTGTTTACACCCCTAATTATGACTACTCATATTATTATGATCAAATAGCATGACTCTTTGAGAAATTCGGTGCCCACGTGCACATGAGAACTCCCCCACCGGGTATGCATATTCGTAAAAGTTCGGATTTAATCTGGGAAATATATACTAGCCTTTTCACGTGTACACCTAGCTTATAATTTAAAATAATCAATTAATTAATAATCCACCTGAGGCTCTGTACATGAATCTCTTATTTTTTACAGTATTTTTTTTATATATACATGAATCTCTTATTGAGATTCGAGTTTTTTGTCTTAAAAATGTCCGGACATACATTTTGAATCATGTCGGATGCGATTTGTACAAGTGTTTGCTGGTTTGAGATTTTTTTTTTTGAGTTTTTTTTAAGAATAAAAAATTATTATTTTTTTCATCTCTTTTTATCTTGTGTTTTTATAAATGAAAAATATAATTTATGACATCAATATCACAAGAAAAATATTATCATATCAATCCTCCTTGATAATATTATCATAAATTGGAGTGAAAATGACTAAAAAGGGACGGCCCAAATCTTTTTTCATTTTGCTGAGAAAAATTACCCTTCATATAAACTATGTGAAAATGATGAAGAAATGATAAAAATATATGTTTTTCGTCCTTTTCCATCAAAGAGAATGCACCTGTAAAGTTATTCATGTAAACTATGTGAAAAATGAAGTTAAGAAAACTGAATTGAAAAAAAAAAAGGTAAAGTACAAACAGGTTTGAGCTTATGAAAATAAAAGTAATACTCATCTTCAATCATTGATAACGTCCTCTTCAATCAATAAATCGATTTTTTTTAGAAGTAAAGTAGTAATAAATTATTGATAACAAATTAGTTTAGATAGTGAGACACGTCCTCTTCAATCAATAAATCGAATTTTCATCGTATTGGTCTATCAAGATCAGTTTTTGGGTTCGAATCAATCGTCGTGTGATTTTAATTTTTTTATTTATTGCGTACTTTATATAAAAAAATAACTCGAATTTTCCGGATCATTTGATGTACTACATGATTATGAGTATGCGTAATCAATTGTAACTCTCAAAGGTAACAAATTGTGAGGATGAAATGCGACTGCCCTACAAAAATCAACTCTATTAATTGAAAAATTAACCCGAAACAGCAGAAAAAAGGAGAACGAATTTTAAATTCGAATTTTGACTGCTTTTCTTCGATATGCGTGCTTTGACCGACCGTTTTTAATTTTTTTTTCTTCTTCTCCTCTTTAAAAAACCTCATCTCCTCCATTTTTCTTCACATCTCTTCTTCTCCAATTTTCTTCTCCTCCATTTCTCTTCAAGAATTTTCTTCATTCATGGATCCACACAACCCTTTCTATGATCCTAATTGGTGCCCCGATCTCTCCTCCGATTATCACCCCGATATGGAAGGAATCAACTTGGAGGAGACCCCACCCGAGGAGGAACCGGTCAGTGCAGAGCAGAGTGCCTCCAAACCAAAGAAGGGCGGCCGGAAGAAGGAAATGGCCACCAAAATCAAGCACGACAAGGAAGTAAGGATCTGTCATACTTACCTTCCCGAGCATACGGATCTCATCGTCCAAGTTTGGGCGGAGGAGACCAACGACGCCATCCATGGGACGGATCAGAAGGGGGAGGCGTATTGGGGGCCGGATCCGCGCACGTGTGAACCCCATCATCGGCGTCGACCTTAAGATCCGGCAACTTCAAGGCCACTGGGCCCGAGTGAGCGTGGATGTGCGTCTCTGGAAAGCTATTTGGGTGGAGACGCGCAACAATTGGCCCTCCGGTCATTCGGATGATATGCTTCGTGACAAGGCCCAAAAACTCTTCAAAGCTCGAAGCCCACAAAAGGCCGCATTCAATTTTTGGAACGCGTGGAAAGTTCTCCGGAACAATCCCAAGTTCAAGTCGATGTACCTCGTTGGAGACGTGCATGCCTCCAAGAGGACAAAGACTACGGAAGAGGGCGGCTTCACCACCTCGGCGTCGGGCGAGGAGATCTCTTCTTCCCGGCCCATTGGCAACAAGGCGGCGAAGGCGGCAAAGGGGAAAGGGAAGGCATCAGCGTCGCATACGAGCTCGGAGCCTCCACCTGAAATAGTGGAGAGGTTGGACAGGTCCGACCAGCAGATGAGGGCATTCACCGCTCAGTACCAGCGGAGGAACGATATCAAGGAGAGGGAGCTCGATATGCAGCTCCTGAACGCGGATACGACGCACAAAGGGCATTGCACGCGTCCATGGTCACCGACGTGCTCAGGCGTCGTGGTCTATACTAGGATTTTAATTATGTAATTTTAATGATGGGGTAATATGATATTTTAGGTGTTTTTAATTTTTATGTAATTTTTTTTTTATGTTTTAGGTGTTTTTAAATTTTATGTTTAATGGTGTATTTAACTATTACAAAAATATGTTATTTAAATTATGCAATAAAATTTAAATGAAAAACATAAAATCAAAACTAATGTTAGCAAGTAGGCTATCAAGTAACTCCAATGCAGCACTATCTACTCAATAACACAACCCACTATCAAGTAGGCTATCAAGTAAGCCCATTGCGAATGCTCTTACAAGTACGCAAAAGACTTTTTGGTGTCGGAAATAAACATCGATAAATACATTGAAACAGACGTCCTAAATTACTGTCGTTATCTCATCCGTTCAACACGACCAATTCTTACAAACAACTACCGTCGCTCTTTAAACGGCAGATTCACGGACGGCAATTATCACCACCGTTATTTAATCTAAGCCAAGGAAAACCGGGAAATATTGGCCTTCGTCAATCAACATAATTTCGATTAATAAAATTATCATGATTGTATTAAATTTGTGTAGTCTATTTCGTAATATTTTTTCCGCCGACCAAATTAATTAATTACAGTCAGGCTTTATTTAAATTATTACTATATTACAATAGTTACGTATTGGTATAAACTAGTTTAAATATGACTGAATCAATCTACACACGGTTATACTCTTGTTACTAATACGTAGTACTAGTATTTTTTATTCACAAAATTGCCTTTCTACGGCTGGTTTTTAATTTAATTCGATCATCACACATTCATGTGTCTTTCTCCTTATTCCAATTTTCGATGCATGCAAGCAACGTTTGCATAAATAAGATTTTTTTTTAATCTTTCTTCTTCCTTAGAAAAATATTACTACGATTCTTACAACTTGATAAATACTATCGTTTTACTACAATAGTTCAAATAAAATTTATTTTTCACTGAATAAGAGGCGTGTTTAACTTTGTTTGTGCAGTGCAAACCAACCAAAACTCCATAAAATCCGAGTTATTATTTTGAAGTAAAGCATGTACATAGTTTTTAAGTGGTTATTGTCACCTTCAACTTTTTCAATTTTTCTTACAAAATATTGTTGCACATGATTATTTAACTCAGATGGTTTTATTATTTTATATAAGCGTTATCACTGCAGCCATTATATGAAATTTTGCTATGTAAGTTTAACTACAAAAATATATATTCATCTTATATATCATTGATATACTTCATCCGTCTTATGAAGCATGACACAATTTCCTTTTTGGTTTGTCCCACGAAGCTTGACTTGTTTCTAAAAATGACAAAAAATTTATCATTTATTCATCTTTTCACTTTTTCACCTACCACAAATAACACACAAAATGTCAATTTCTTAATTTTCGTGCCTAAAAGAATTATGTCATGCTTCATAGGATTGAGGGAGTACATTTCAAAGTTAAATGCTAAACCATCCGTTTTAGTATGTTTCATACTTTTATAAAAGGGGTAATTGCTCATAATTATATGAACATTTATTAAAATATGATTTTATACATGAATTAAAAAATTGATTTCAAATTCACGAATTTTTAATTATATAAATTTTCACACGATTGTCAATTGTCCTTCAAATTAATATCGAGGTGGATGTTTGGAACGTTTGCATGATTCAACTAGTGACGATGACATTAATTTATCATTTTAGTTAGTCATAACAATGTTAATTCACCAAATATAATTCACCAAATATAATTAAATGTTCGTGTATTTAAAGGCAGACTTTTAATTTATATGCAAATCAAAATTAAGTGAAATTTAATGTATTCATAAATATACTAAATATTCCCACTAAAAAGGAAAACTAAAAAAAATTAGGCCCAAAAATAAAATTAAAAAAGAAAAAAGAGTAGATGCCAGCACATATGAAACTCCCTCCGCTCCTCAACACTATAAAATAGCGACTCCCGCAACCACCGCTCCTCCGCCACCACCACCTCCTCCGCCACCACTCATTATTCCGTACGTTTTCCCCATTCCCTCTCTCTTCCACGATTTCCGCCTCCTAATTCTCCACGGCATGGACATGCGCCGGAGGCCCCCGAAACCGCCGTCTCCTCACTCCGCCACATCCAAATCCCCCGCCGCGCCTCGAGCCTCCGACGCCCTCCCCCTTCCCCTCTTCCTAACCAACGGCATTTTCTTCACCCTCTTCTTCTCCGTCGCCTACTTCCTCCTCCACCGGTGGCGCGAGAAGATCCGCAGCTCCGTCCCGCTCCACGTCCTCACCCTCTCCGAGCTCGCCGCCGTGCTCTCCCTCATCGCCTCCTTCATCTACCTCCTGGGATTCTTCGGCATCGATTTCGTCCAGTCCTTCATCTCCAAATCCGACGGCGAAATCGACGAAGATCGCGCCATCCATTGCAGCTCAATTCCGGATTCCATAATTCCTAAACCGGAGAATCCCCCAAACCTTCCCGAAGACGAGGAAGAGATCATCAATCGCGTCGTCTCCGGAGAAATTCCGTCGTATTCTCTCGAATCGAAGCTCGGCGACTGCTTCAAGGCGGCCAAAATTCGGCGCGAGGCGCTGCAGCGGCAGACCGGGAGGTCCGTGGAGGGCCTGCCGCTGGAAGGATTCGATTACGAGGCGATTTTGGGGCAATGCTGCGAAATGCCGGTGGGATACGTGCAGATTCCGGTGGGGATCGCGGGGCCGCTGCTGCTGAACGGGCGCGAGTACTCGGTGCCGATGGCCACCACGGAGGGGTGTTTGGTTGCGAGCACGAACCGCGGCTGCAAGGCCATTTACGCCTCCGGAGGCGCGGTGTGCGTGCTTCTCCGCGACGGGATGACTAGAGCTCCGGTTGTGAGGTTTTCTTCTGCTAAGAGAGCATCGGAGTTGAAGTTCTTCTTAGAGGATCCTCTCAATTTTGATACGCTTTCTGTTGTTTTCAACAAGTAAGTTCAATTCCCTCTCTTGCGGAAATCAAATTCTGTTGTTTTTTTTTCTCGATAGATGCATTAATTGAATTAGCTCATTTTGAATCATTTTCAACTAGTTTGTTATGTTGTTCGAGCTTTGCTTTTGTAGATTTGTATGTCTGAAGTTTCTAGCATCAAATACATTATAGCTAACTAGTTTTGGTGCATCATTTGATCCCTTTATTTGGACTTGCACAGGTCGAGTAGATTTGCAAGACTACAAGATATTAAATGTGCTATTGCAGGGAAGAATCTATACATTAGATTCCGATGCAGCACAGGTGATGCGATGGGGATGAATATGGTTTCCAAAGGTGTCCAGAATGTTCTAGACTACCTCCACAATGAGTTTCCTGATATGGATGTCATTGGCATTTCTGGTATATATAGCTCGATTTTCAGCAATTCGTCGTTGCCATATGCTTTGTTACACAATGTGATTTGCCCTTCTTGTTGCAGGAAACTTCTGTTCAGATAAGAAACCTGCCGCAGTCAACTGGATTGAAGGTCGTGGAAAGTCAGTAGTCTGCGAGGCTGTCCTTAGCGGAGATGTGGTGGCGAAGATCTTGAAAACCACGGTCCCTGCCCTTGTCGAGCTCAACATGCTCAAGAACCTTACTGGCTCTGCCATTGCAGGTGCTCTTGGTGGCTTCAATGCACACGCTGCCAACATTGTGTCTGCCGTGTTTCTAGCCACCGGGCAGGATCCAGCACAGAACGTTGAAAGTTCTCACTGTATTACTATGATGGAGGCTGTCAACGATGGCAAGGATCTTCACATTTCTGTAACCATGCCATCCATTGAGGTAAATGGTGCACTAATGCCCAATTAGGGTTTATCAATCACCAAACCAAATCAGGCTAAGTAGTTGCCTCTTTGTATGTTGTAGGTTGGCACAGTCGGAGGTGGGACTCAGCTAGCATCACAATCGGCTTGCCTCAACCTGCTTGGCGTAAAGGGTGCCAGCAAGGAGTCCCCGGGGTCGAACTCACAGCTGCTGGCAGCCGTGGTTGCTGGCTCGGTATTGGCAGGAGAGCTCTCTCTGATGTCGGCCATTGCAGCCGGGCAGCTCGTTAAGAGTCACATGAAGTACAACCGGTCGAGCAGGGACATCACGAGACTAGGCTCCTAGCTACTCCGGTAGAGAGAAGGCAAGTAGAATCCACTCCAAAAGGGCTGCAAGGAAAGATTAAGCCATGAGGGGGCAAGGAGATGGACAGACCATGTGAGGCTACCTCTGCGCCGAAGCTGGAAAGTCGGCATGCCATGTGAAAGCCAACATGACACAGCCTACCTTCTTCATCTCGCACGTGAGCAATCCCCACACAACAAACACACATTCACAGCCCATTAGAATAAGATCTATTGACCAGTTTGCATCATTGCATGTACCATTTGGTTTCTTTATTATTTTGTCTTTGTTTGAACTGTTCTGAGTTTGTCCTTAGTCGTTATTGCAATCGTTTGTTGCGTTTGTAGTTGCTGATTTTGATAGGTTCTAAGAAATTTGTGGAGCTAGCTTTGTAATTATGTGGTGGTGATGCTGTAGTTTGAAGGATAAGGCTAATCGATGTCGTGGGCTCTAACGTTGTTTGTGATGCAATACAGCTGCTGCCTTTTGATTCTTGATCATCTTTCATTCTTGGATCTATGTTATTGGTCTGTTTACAGCAAATGGCTGCCATAGGGATATATGCTCACACAAAAAAAAGGAATATTGATATAGTATTTCACAACACAATGGTTTCTCTCAAAAAAACATTACATCTTGGGATGCAGCCTGGTTTTTATTTGATGTTAGACAATTTTTAACAACACAATGATTTAGGTTTAGGGTTTCTAATTATACTTTTTGGTGAAAAAAATCCAAACATCTCATAGATAGGGGAGATAGGAATTTCTCAAACGAACTGGGGCGATAATTTAAATGATTTGTAGAGAAATCCAAATGAGAATGAATCACCTTTAAATAAAGATTTTTTTTAAAACTTTATATTTTGGTGAGTGGTTTTGTAGTCTATGGATGAGATTCTGAGAAATAAGTTAATTAATTGGCAGAGAAATCCAAATGCGAACGTAACACCTTTAAATAGAGAAAATAATAAAAGTTATAAAACTTTCTATTTTGGTGAATGGTTTTGTTTTTTAATTTGTAGAATGGGATCTCCTTTTCTAGTTATCTTCAATTTTTTTTGAGTTTTACTCATTTACGAGGCGACCAAACCTTCTACGTATAAAAAATGGATAGGCTTATTTTGGATCATTAAAACAAAAACAAGAACATGGGCTTGACTCATGAAATCTTTCTGTTCACTTCATTTGGGCCTAACTAATCTTTCTAGGAGGAAAATATCAAACAATTTTCTTGGCCACTAGAATAATTACAATAAGGGTAATTTTATATATAGCCCCCAAATTTCTCATTGTAGCCATTTATTAAAAAAATTAATTAAAATATTAATTAATATACATTTTTACCCTTATCATTTCACTACTTCCACAATTAATATATAGCCTCTTTTAGCAAAATGATAAGTCATTCGGTAAACCGTAAGTTTCTCCAACTCCCATGAAATATATAGCCCCTTTTTGCAAATTAGAACACCGTTATTTCTCTCTAGCATTGGTTGTTGAAAAAGAAAAGTAATTTTATAAATCAAACGAAGCTGCCAAAATGTCCAAGACAAATTAAACTTGAGTTGAGTGTTTTCTGGAAATTCAAACAAATCATCGCCCATTTCTTCAAAATTGGGAAAATTCAAAAATCAGATTAGAAGATTGAACAATAAATTTAAACGAGAGATTTATATTTAAATTTTCACCTTTCGAATCTTCAAATAGTAAAATTCGAAAGAATGATCAGAGGATGAAGCTTGCCGAAATTCCACGGCCTCCTCGTCTTCTAATTCTATGAGCCACGAATGAAAACATTTTCGCCGATAATAAAATAGAACTGAAAGTTGCAATAACCCTTTATGACATTGGAGTAGACGCTGCTATCCTCATTCTCTTTGCTGGTGGTAGATTATTAACGCATCAAAATGTTTATTCGTCGTATTTGCCTTCAATTCATGTGTATATGTAGCTCATTTGTATTTTCTTTGGATTAATTACGCTAAAAATCATGAACTATACCCAATTTTTTCATGAACTTTTTTTTAATAAAAAATTTCTTGAATTTAATGTGTTGAACAATTTTTCCATAACTTTCAAGAATATTCAAATTGAGTGCGGACATGGCATAGCCGACAGCGAAAAGAAACGACGTCATTTAGTTGGGGGTAAACCGACGTCATTTTGAACCCAAACCTCTCTCTCCTTCTCTCTCGCATCTGGGAGGGGACAGATCTACGGGGGTGGCGGCCATCTTCTTCTTCTTTTTTTTTTTTTTGAAAAGGAAGGATGTAATATATATATCAAACTAAGTCATCGAAAATTACATCATGGATCTAATTTGGGTAACAATTATCCCAGTGAGCATTTTGCTTCGTCCTCCCAGCATGTTGGGCAAGCAAGTGTATTGGCAGAACGACGAGAATGAAACACCCCAAAAAGTGTGTGCTCTCTCGCGCGGCACAAAATGTCGAGGATGTCGTCCGGCAGGAAGTCGCGATCTTATTCTTCTTCTTCTTCTTCTTCTCCAATTTCTTCAATCCTTGAAAATGGATTCCAAAATCAGCAACGACAGCTCAGAAACGGCGGAAGAATCCCAAACAGAGCAAACGCAGAGCCATTATCTTCTCCCTCTTGCTTCCGCAGCCTTAGTTTCTCTCCCTCTCCACTCTCCTCCTCTCTCATTTCCTCCCTCCTAAGCAAATAGCCGCATCGCCCAGCAAAGTCTGAATCCCCTCTCAAATCTCCTCTCTCCAACCTCTCTCTCTCTCCTCCTCCCTTTCCCCCCCCTCTTCAAATCCACCGTTTCCACGAACCCTCTGCAGAACACCCCCACTCTCAACCCGCTCCGCCCCTCGAACCCCTCCGGCGTCCGTGCCCTCCGCCGCGCCGCCGTTGTGTGGTTCCGCAACGACATCCGCATCCACGACAACGAGTGCCTCACCGCGGCCAACAACAATTCGATTTCGGTTTTGCCGGTAGGCGCCAAGTAGGCTCGATTTTTTTTTTTTTTTTTCCAAGTAGGTGCCATGTCAGCTCGGTATTACCACATAGGCGCCATGTCAGCTTGATATTACCAAGTAGGCGACAACTCAATTCGGAGCTTCACCGAAGGAAAAAGTTATGTAAAAATTGTTCAACACATTAAATTTAGGAAAATTTTTATTAAAAAAAAAGTTTGTGGAAAAGTTGGAAATGAGATATAGTTCATAGTTTTTGGCGTAATTAACCTTATTTTTTTATTGACAACTATATTGTATATTTATTCAAGAGAATTAAAAAGTTATTAAATAAATTTATTACAATTAGGAAGTTTTGATCAAATTACACTATTTAAAGTTTGTATAAACTAACCAATAAAAATATATTTTCCCCCTAAAATATTAATTGTAAATTGGGTCTAAGGTAATTATTTAATTTGTAATTTATTTATGGCTCATTTGCTACGTGGTATGAGATAAGACGTGATATCTTTGATTGTAATATCTATTAATTTATTAGATATCAATTTCATGTTTGGTAAGATCTATAAAAAAAAATTATGCTATTCCACTTGGGAGGTGTGATACAGAATTCAAAAAATATAAATAATCGATAACATATCACTAATTTATAAAGAGTTTCAAATTTTGAAGCAAACAATATATTATAATGTTGTAGATATTTATCCCACACTTATCATGCATAGCTAACGAGGTAACGAGCAAATGAAGATTACCTAACATGGGATGAAGTTGGATTTTTTAGGAGAAATTAACATTTTAAAATTAAAGAAAGAGATAATAGCGAATCTTTCTCTTAATGGATGTGCATTATAATAAAAAGTGATTAACAACTTGATAACTTTTAACATTTTAAAGAGAAAAGCTAGTGGTCATTAAAGATCCTTCAATTAAATATTTAATTTTATGTTTCTTTTTCTTTCGAATCTAGAGTTCTAAACATTCTAGGCACATAAACTTAGTTCGGAAAAGCATCTTATTTAACTACTCCCTCCGTCCATGAAAAAAAGTCTTACTTATCTCATTTTTTTGCCCATAAAAAAGAGTTTTATTTAACTTTTTGAATCATCACATCATATATTTTCTCTTATCACATCATATATTTTCTCTTACATTTAACTATAAATTGTACTTTTATTCCACTTTTTAACTAAAAATGTACTTTTATTCTACTTTTTTGTACTAATAATACCCCTATAAATTATACCTTTATCTCACTTACACCTACTTTAACAACTTTCTTAAAACCCGAGTCGAACCCCAAATGGAACTCTTTTTCATGGACGGAAGGAGTACTGTTTAAATATACTCTAAAAAAGTTCAAATATATAGGCATGTTGTGAAGTCAAATACATTGTGTTGCTTGATCATTAAAATAAACAAAATATTGAACTTTATGATTCTGTTTCAATATGAATAAAATAATTGTATAACTATGACACCCTATAGGTTGCAACTTCCTCAGATAGAACATGTGATTTAAAAATTATTCTAGGAGTCCCCCTCAAAAAGAATTATTCTAGCAGTTGTATAAATTAAACAATAAAAAGAAAAGAATTTATGAATTGCCTTTTTTATTCTAATTTGGGCTGGCCAACTAGGATGAAGTAATCATCAAAGAGACCATTTAAATATATATTGGCAGCCGTAATTAATTAATTTATCTTATAGTACTTCATCAAGAAACCATTTAAATATATGTTGCGGCTGTTGTTAATTTAGCTTATATATAGATTTTTTTTTTTTTGAGAAACCGCATAGCATTGATAAAACATCAAGAAGGAGAGTTTACACCCGAAGGCATTACATCAAGCGATAAAAGACTGGAAGAAGAAGAAAGAGCAAAAGCAGCTAAACCATCCGCCGACGAGTTTCCTTCGCGAGGCGTCCAACTAAAAGAAAGACGTTGGAACAAAGACTTCATATCATGAATCTCTTTTAGAATATCTCCAAGATAGGAAAGATCACTAGCATGGCGAGCGAGCAACCAATAAAGCTGTTGACAATCCGTTTCAGCTATCACCTCTCTAACACCCTTTTCCCTGCACAGTTTGAGACCTTCAAGTAAAGCACGAGCTTCCCCCTCGACGACAGTATAGGCTCCTTGCAGAAAGCCGAAACGGCAGCCCACTAAAGAACCATCGCTTCTCTTCAACACAGCTCCAATTCCAACTCCCGTGCCAACCCTCATTGCCGCATCTGAAGTCACTTTGCAGGTATCCTCCCCATCACACATCAGCGTTGGAGCATTCATCTTGGAGGTATTAGCACAGATCGGTTTTGTCCATTTTGTAGAAGTCGCAATATTGAGGCAATCAAAATGAGAAAGCTCCTTATTTTGGAAGACAAGCAAGTTCCGCGCGTACCAAATAGTCCATGCAAGAGTTGCAAACAGCGCATGGACTTCCCGTTGGGGACAGCTTCTAATCTGATCAAACCATTCCACGATAGAAACCTCTGAATCTACTCCCCCCGGTTGCAAACGAATAGGAGATATAGACCATAAAAAACTAACCCAACCACACTCTCGTAAAGCATGTTCCATAGTTTCCTCGCACAAACCACATCTCCTACACACACCATCAACCTCAATAGATCTTCCACGCAAGGCCTGGGACGTAGGTAGGCAATTAGATAAACATCTCCACATAAACATCTTCACTTTAGGTATAACCTCAAGATTCCAAATCCACTTCCATAAAATACCGAGATCACATGAAGAAGACGCATCATCCCTATGTTTAAGCTCATTTGCCAACTTGTATCCTGACTTCACAGTGTACATATTAAGATTGCCTTTTGGCCAGAACGGTTTATCACTTTCATTCGGTCGGATAGGAATTTGGGCATAAAGCTTCCATCTATCGCCGGGCAGTAGAATACCATCAATCCTGTCACTATCCCACGCATTTTCATTCGTGTCCATAAGCTCTCTAACACTCAGATTAGCATATCTATTTTCAACCCTTGCTGCCAAAAACTCGCCATTACCATCGGGTAACCAAGAATCAATCCCTATCCTCACTCGAGCCCCATCTCCAATCCTCCATGCAATACCTTTCATCAATAAATTTCTACCCACTAATATACTTTTCCATGCAAAAGACGGGTTATGAGTAGTATTAGCCAAGAGTAGATCATTTCTGGGAAAGTATCTTGCCTTTAGAGAACGTGCCAGTAAAGAATTCTCATTTTGGATCAGTCTCCATGCTTGTTTAGCAAGCATTGCTTGGTTAAACAATGAGATATCACGAAAACCCAATCCACCAACATGTTTATCCATGCAAAGCTTCTTCCAACTTCTCCAGTGTATACGCCTTTCATCGTTTTTTTGCCCCCAAAAGAATCTTGCAGCCACAGTATTAAGCTGTTGACAGATTTGGTCAGGAAGGGCAAAACAACTCATAATATAAGTCGGTATTGAGTGGATCACCGACTGGATGAGGACCATCTTTCCCGCACTCGAAAGAAATCTTCTTTTCCAATCTTTAGTCTTTTTCCGAGTCCTGTCGATTAGCATTTGAAAAATCTCATTCTTCGATCTGCCAATAGTACTGGGACACCAAGATAAGTCGCATTCGCACCTGTTCGAGTGACACCCAGACGGCTGGAAAGCTCAACCTGTCTTTCCTCCACCACCCCACCACTGAACGAGATATTAGATTTCTCCAAGTTAACCTTTTGGCTGGAAACACTCTCATAGGCACTAAGAATGTCCTTAACCCTATCAATCTCATTCGCATTACTCCTTCCAAAAATGATACAGTCATCCGCGAATAAAAGGTGAGAAACCCTCGGCGCCTTCCTACTAATCCGAGCCCCATGGATCAGCCTCTGAGTCTCCGCACTTCTTAGTAAACCCGAAAGAGCCTCCGCACAAAAAAGGAAGAGAAAAGGAGAGAGAGGATCCCCTTGGCGTAGTCCGCGACCCGGCTCAAATTGTGTACCTGGATAACCATTGACAAGAACCCGAAAGGAAACAGAAGCCACACATCGCATGATCAAATTCACAAAAGAAACTTTGAAACCAAGATGAAGCATAATAGACTCCAGGAAACCCCATTCTACACGGTCATAAGCCTTTGCCATATCAAGTTTAAACGCGAAAACGCCATGCTCTTTAGCTTTATTAGATTTCATCATATGAAAAATCTCAAAAGCAAGTAACGCATTATCAGTAATATGCCGGCCCGGGACAAAAGCAGATTGACTATCACTAATCACAGAAGGAAGACACACCTTAAGTCTATTAGTGATGACCTTAGAGACAATTTTATAGACAACATTGCAAAGACTGATAGGTCTAAAATCAGAAGGCACACAACAAACTTTTTTCTTAGGGATAAGACAAATAAAGGTAGAGTTGATAGGACCAGGGGAGACACCATTATTGAGAATATCAAGGAGAAGAGGAACTAAATCATGCTTAGCAGAAGACCAACAAACAGAATAGAAGAGAGCAGGCATACCGTCCGGTCCGGGGGCCTTAAGGGGGGGGGGGCATTTGTTTAAGAGCATGGACGATCTCAGTTTGGGTGTAGGGGCGTGTAAGCTCGGCATTCATCTCTTCGGTGACGACAGGGTTGATGGAGCGGAGAACATCATCGGGGTTATGGGTATGGCCCGCAGTAAAGAGTGTCTGAAAGTGAGTTCTGAAGACCTCATCCATCTCCTCATTTTTCCGAGTTTTAGTACCATCAGGGCGCTGAATCTCCCGGATGTGGTTTCTTTTTTTCCGTCCCTCAGCGACCTTATGAAAAAAACCCGTGTTTCTGTCTCCTTCAGCCTTCCAGTCAGCCCGCGACCGTTGTTTCCACATTAACTCTTCATTTTTTAAGAGTTCATCCAGTTCAATCTCCAAAAGCTTTTGCTCATCTTTTGAAAAAGCTTCCCGGTGAACTTTTTGCAAATCAGCAAGCTCTTTTCTAATCTCCGCGCATCTCTTTCTGACATGGCCAAACACGTTTTTTTCCCAGATTTTCAACTCTCTTCCCATATTATCTAGTTTAGTCCTAATCTCCTCCAAAGAAGCTGGCATATTTCCCGCAGCCCACAAATTCTCACAAAAGGACTTGCAACTATCATTTCGCAGCCACATGGCCTCGAAACGAAACGGCCTAGGCCGATTCATCGTCTCCTCCGAATTCTGTTCCAAACAAAGAAAAATAGGGCAATGGTCACTCGATTTCCTAAGAAGATGGATAACTTCATAACCCGGAAAAGTAGACGTCCACTTCTCACTCCCAAAGATTCTATCGAGCCTTTCCATAATATTAGCATCCCCTTTCTGATTGTTGGTCCAAGTAAACGGCTCCCCGGTAAAGCCCAGGTCAGTCAGACCACACGTCTCCATAGTGTCGCGAAAACTAGTAAGTCTAGACTCCGCTTTCCACTGACCACCTTGCTTCTCAAAATGAAACATGGTTTCGTTGAAGTCTCCACCACAGATCCAACTTTCCGAAACTTGGGGCAGAATGGACAGCAACAGTTCCCACGTAAGAAAATGTTCCTCAGTCGTACTCCATCCATACACCCCGCATAGATCCCAAGGCTCATGCATACCATCATCCAAGGACGCCAGTATGTGATGAGAGGAAAAAAATTTAAAAGTAACCGACAGATCATCAGCCCAAATTAAACATAAACCACCTTTTCGCCCACCGCTCGAACAATCACAGTCGACTGCCAAAAACTGACTAAAACCAATTTGAGGAAGAATATGAGACCACTCCTCCTGTAAAAGCTTTGTTTCCATCAAAAACATCACCTCGGGCCTCTTATGTTTGGCAAGCCAAACCAGTTGACGAATTGTCGTAGGGTTCCCAAGCCCCCGACAATTCCAGAATAGAGCATTCATTGTGCTCGGCGGGATTGCTCTGAAGCAATCTCCGCCGTTAATGCAAGAGAGGGGGAATCAGTTTCTAGCTTTGCACTTTTGAACTTTTTCTGAACAAGTTCCATTTCAGGGTTCTTCGAAGAATTGTTACTTTCCTCCTCGCGCAGGTAACGCTTCTTCTCAGAACCAATGGGCTCCACCGTAACAGTAGGATGAGCAGGCAAGGTAGAAGGATTCCGGGCCCATCGTTTCCATTTTTTTCCGTTTTGAACAGATGGATTGGTTTCCAAGGTAGAGGAAGGGATTGGGACGCTGTTTGGGGTTACTGGTGGCTGTTGGAGTTTGAGTATTTTCAAGAGTTCTGGAGTTGGAGTGAAGGGAGCTTGTTTAGAGAGGGTAATAGGCTTGGTCAACTTTTGATGGGATGGTGATTCATGTGTAATATCTGGTTTTGTTTCAATGTGTGAGGGAGAGAGTTTTGAAGGGGTGTATGGGAGGTCCATGATATCCAGGCTAGTGGAATCGACAGTAACATTGGATGGCGGGACATGAGAGCTTTTAGCTTTTGAAGAAATGATTGAAGGGTTGTGTGTTTTGGTGGGAGGTTCACCTGTTGAAGGTGGCAGTTTTGAGGTGTGGGGATCCATTTGGGTATGGAGATTGGTTTTCTGAACAAGGCTATCCTCGATATCAGTGAGGATCGGGTTATAAGATAGAGGGGGTGGGCGGGGTTTCCACTCATAATACACTCAATCATTTTATTAAAATTTGTGTCATTCTCAATTGGATACTAAAAATTGGGACGGAGCGAGTATACTTATAACCTCCATATTTACATTATGAATATTTATGAAACTATAGCTAGATGATATGATGAAGGTTGACTTTTTTTTTAGTAAAAGAGATGATGAAGGTTGATTTGGAGATTAATGTAAAGTAGCTTTTATAAAATGAAAAAGAAAATTTGGTGATGCGGCTGTGTTGCTCACGCTGGTCACTCGTCTTGGACGCCTAGTATATCAAATCTCTCTCTCTATATATATATAGTATCAAATATGAATAATGATAAATGAATCTAAAATTAACAAGGGTATACAATGCTATTTATGAAGACGATATATTTTTGTTGTTTCACGTATGGGAAAATATCGATGAAAAAATAGACATAAAAAAATAAAACATATCGTAATCTTAAAATATGAACGAGATAATGTCATTATGAATAATATTGAATGATATGATTTAAAAATTGTGAAAATTACAATATAATTGTAAACTAGTTTTACAGACAAATGGTTTATCACTACGTACAATTTGGATTCATTGGATTTGTGCCTCCAAAACTACAGTTCAATTGTAAATTTTAATTTCTCAAACAAATGAAATTGTAATTACAACTTAGATTCATTGGATTTGCAATTGTGTGGAGGCATATATACCTTGAACCTTCCATTTTAGGAATGGGTTTGGCCCCATTTCCCTTCATTTCTGGTCCCCTTCTTTAAGAACATCATCACTTTCTTTTTTGGAAATGTCATAGCTCTACTATTTGTGCAGATAGATATTCATTAGCTAAGAGAAATGACTAGGATTCTCACCAAATTTGACGAAGAGAAAAATAAAATATAAAAATAGAATCTATCTTTCTCTTTCAAGCTGACAAAAAATGAAGCTTATGAGTTATGATCACATCTATCTGGCTTATATATTCACACCTCTAATTACTCCATCCATCCACTATAAGTGACTCAAAAATTTTCGGCACATAAATTAAGGAGAAAGTGTAAATATATTAAAAGTGGTAGGGTTCACACTTTTTAAAGGATTAAATTTTATCATTTATAAAAATAGGCCGCTTATAGTAGAACGACTCAAAATGGAATACAAACCACTTTTAATGGGACGGATTCACGGAGGGAGTAATTTTTACAAAGTATCCCATAGTATTTTTCAAAATTACTGTATATGAGAGATTTCTTTGTCAAACCATGTGCACTGATAAATATTTCATTCATTCAATTGATAATGACTCACTTTGGCTGAGCACGAGAATTAAGAAAGAAGTATTTTAGAATATAAAATAAGTAGAGATCACTTGTAAGAAATGATGACGTGTAAAGTAAGCTTATAGTGTAAAATAAGTGCTATTTTCAGAGACAAAAAAAATGAGTTATTATTAATAAGACGAAGATTTGACTACTTCATACATGCTATTTCTCTTAAATATAGATTCTCTATTGCTAATTTACGTTATATCTCATATTATATTCATGATGAATTATTGATATGTGGTAATACTAAAAGTTTAGGATTTAAAATTTATATAAAAAAATATACTCCCTCCCTCCCAAACGAAATGTCCTATTTCTTTTCGGCACGGAGATTAAGAAATGTGTATAAAGTAGATAAAGTGGGTTGATGGAAATTGAGAGAGAGTGTATTGCCAAAAAAGGAAACATGACATTTCGTTTGGGATAGCCCAAAAAGGAAAATAAGATATTTCGTTTGGGACGGAGGGAGTACTATAATTTAACTTGGGTAATATTTATCCCTTAAAAATGTCATATGTTCTTCGTCTAAATATATAATAAAAGATGTCTCACAAATTAACGATAGAGGATGTTAAATGATTTCTCTCGATCAAGACCACAAACCCAAAACCAAGTAGTCATTGTTGAAATGACGAAGGCTCGGACAAAAACAAGAAGAAATTTAAACAACCATCCTAATTTATTTGAATATTCATATCTTCAATATTTAATTCTCTGTATATTTAGTAGTCAAAGTTCTTTTCTTTACATTAGAATCTTGTTTGTGGTTTAGTAGTCAAAGTTGCCGAATGTAAGAGCCAAATACGACTTCAAATACAAGAACCCACCCTATCAAGATAGCCAACTAGAAAACTCATCCGCTTGGTGTAATACTCACTCGTAAATGATTGGTGTCAGAATTTGCATTTCCTATCTTTTTTGAATTTCATTATCCGTGTAAGAATTAGGAATTCCTCTTCCAACTCGTCCCAGAATGGGCGTTATGGCAAAAAAGAAAAAGAAAAGAAAAGGAGAAATTTGTCCAATAGTAACAAATGGTGCCTCCACAGGTTGACACCCGATCCAACCTAGTAGTAAGCGATCCGCCAATGATGTGGTGGTGAACCTCTCATTCTAATTCAGTGCTCTCCGAACCGTGCGGGAAGGTTTCCCTTCACACGGCTCACCAACTTGATCTTCCGCGGGAACCGTATGTCCGAACAGGCCTGGAAAAGAAAGTCAACCTAACCGGTTACCTTTGCCACTCAAGTGGACGGCATCTGCCGTGCTTAGGCCCCTTCTCCCCTTCCAACATGAAAGAGTCCACCGTCTGCCTTGTTGGTCATAAGACTAGTTCTTCCTTGTCTGAGATGAGTGGCAATCGATGGCAAAGACTGATAGCTAAGCAGCACCGGTGTTTGAAGAACAGGCTTACCAGTGGGTCGGCAAAGCAAACTCTTTTTTTTCAGGTAGCTGATCGATGAATGGAAGGTCTCCTCTTTTCCGCTTAGGATTTATAAGGTTTCATGAAATATCATGTATGTGGAACTTCTGTATCTTTTATTCAGTGCAGAATTGACCTTCTCAAACACCAATGATCTGTGTCTAGAATGCGTTGCTAGATCTCTGCTCTAGAAAGCTATGCAGGCAACAACGAACGCGGTTTAACCCCCCCCCTTCATTACTTCTTTCACGACGAGAGAATACGACTTTAAATATTGGATAAATATTATTTTTTGGCTCATTATTTGGATGATTTCTCAAAACTATCTCATCCTAAGGATAATTACAAAATAATATTCATCGTTTCATTTTTTTATGACCCGTAAAAATAATTAGAAAATTGATAATTGACATGTTCCAGCCAATTACTATATTGATAGTACACACAAAATAAAATAAAAAGTAAAAAAAATCTCATATTTGAAAAAACGCATTCGAAGAATTATCCACAAAAATATTTTCTCACAAAGAACCCTATTGCCATTCCCTCTTCGTATGCCAAAGGTTGTTTTCACTTTATCTCCATGTATTCAATTCTTTTATCTCATGATACATGATGATATATTCCATTTTATTCGGTCATGAATAGTTTTAGACATTGTTGGACTCAACTCAATCTTAAAGAAGGGTGTTTACGTGCTTTTTACTAAATTATGTCTTCTCAGGAAGAACTCATGCTGAAATCTTGGCGGCGGTGTCATAATATCTCCATTAGGAGCTGTGCTTGGGGATGGGCATATATAGGGTTCTTTGTGAGAAAATATTTTTGTAAATAATTCTTCAAATGTGTTATTGATTGTCAGATTATTTTTGCGGATCATAAATAAAAAATAAAATAAAATACGCTCCCCATTCTCGTAAAATATAGTATTTAATTTGTTATTTTTGACCGTTCTTATAAAATATTTTCAGTCTATTTTTTGATAAGGTTTTTTTTTTTTTTAGGATAAAACCAGAACTTCATTAAATACCATCCAAAAAAGCAACATCCCTCAACCATTGATGGTAATCTCGAGTCCAGCACACGGACTCTGTATAATGCCTTGCAAATTGAGCTAAGCTATGGGCTACCTTATTAGTGTCCCTATACATGTGATTCACATTCAACAGGAAATTATTCGTAGCCACACGCAGAATTTCCGCCAAATTCGAAGGCAGGTATCTCTCTTCGTCCTCCTCATTTGCCATAGCCCTTGCTGCAAGTAAAGAATCAGTGAAGATGCTCACCGGCTCCACCTTATACTCCACACACACAATAATACCACGAATGATAGCCATAACCTCGGCCATCATCGCGCTCGATACCTGCTTCATCCTCTGCGCGCCAGCCACCACAACGCGCCCATTCGAGTCTCGGCAAATATAACCCACACCATACTCGCTTTTATCTGGGTCAAAAAGAACATTTACATCCATTCTTTGATAATAAGTTTTTTACTCACAATAAAATGAGACCTTTACTCCATTCACAACTTATTTAACTATTTTATTAAAATTTATGTTATTTATAAACGAGTATTGTTTTGTAATAATTCTTAAAGTGGTATATTTTTTTAGAAAACGTTGAAACGATTAAAATAAGATATTTATCCTTAAATATTTGTGATATGTCAATGCACTTTTAATATATTGGATATCATCAAGTCAAAAAATATGTTGGATATCATATTTCATGTCAATATAATGTAAATTATAATGTAATAGAATAAAATAGCATAGAATATAATAATTGAGTGGATAGGGAGTGTTATGTGGGGCGTGTCTTCACCATTCGAGCACATCATGTCTATTTTAGCCGCCGCAATTTCAGTCATTCTCCACCCTACATTATTTTCTAGTATTGAGGTAATTTTCCCTGAAACTAATTTCCGAATTTCAAAGTGTTATCCATACGTTCAAATAGTGTCATTTCAAAAATTAGTTTCACCGCAGAATCAATTTCAGAGAAGTTTTTATGTTAGTATTTCTGTCGCACTTAGCCACTTAGTATTTTTCCGACGATTCTATACCCGGAGCCGCAGTAGTATCTTTTAAGCCCCTTAATTATTTTTCTCAAAAAATAAAATAAAATAAATTTTATTAATATTTCTATTTTATATCAAATCATAATCAAGAACTGCAGAAGAGGATCAGAATTAAGTGTTGACTAGATTTCGCTATCCCGACACGCTCCACGTGGTTCCATGCCACGCTGTTTCTTTGACCTTTTGACCAAATAAATTTCAAATTACCATGATTTTTCGTTTGATTTTTATGTCACTTGAGCAAGAAAATTCAGCTATTGAAAAAGAAACTACTCCCTCTCTCCTATACTATTTATAATAGCACATTTTTTTTAAATTTATTTTATTTATAGTGATATTTTTTAAAAAAATAATATATGATCCATATTTACTTTATATATATTAAATAAATTAGTCGTACCTACTTTACACTATTAACATCTTATTCATAATTTTTGTATTCATTTTTATTGTATCATTATTAACATTTTATTCATAATTTTTGTATCCATTTTTATTGTGTCATTGTAAGTGGGATGAAAGAAATAATATGATTGAACTTGTAATAGATAACTTGGCTCACACTTTAATTATTCAATTAATTGATTAATTATAATTCAAACTCAAACTCGAACGAATTATTTAATCATCCAATAATTCTATCAATCTTATTATAATCTTATCTATAATGTCTATTGAATGAACCAAAAATTTCCCAAAAATTTATATTTCAACAAATGTTCAGTCCTAATAATGCTCATAACTGAATAGTCTTAAAAATTTAATAGTCAATCTAAAATCGAGATAATTGGCTCCACACAGACATCCCTACTAATAATTGAACAATAGCTATTATATTATGTAGCATCATCACTATTAAAGGTTGTTATTTAATTATGCGTAAATATAGAAGAATATTTGATTGTATCTTCTTTTTATATAAATATAGTGTACTTGCAAGTTCAATTCTTAGTTGAGATTAGTTTATTAATGGTTGGTTAGAATCTGTAAAAGGAATTTAGTAGTAGGGTACTGTACACACCTGTTTTTTTTTACATTATTATATTATGAGATATATATGTATTTGAGCAGAAAAGGCAAAGTTGAACCTCACCTCATCGCCTCAGTATTGGAAATTTGGAAACACTTACTCGTCAAGCTTTTCTCCTGCCTGCCTTCATTTTCTCCCCAATAGTAAGTGTATATTTTCTGCTACGCCACTCGATTTATATCAAAGTTTAAACCCCAAGATTCATATATTTGTAGCAGTCTCTCTTTCTCTCTCTCTGTCAATAACTTGTTTTGAATCTTGTTATTGTCAGATTTGAGTAGAACAAATAAAAGCCCTTGGCTTGAGCAAGAATCTTGCAGTTGTTGTTTGTGGTGGATGTGGAAATGGCTGGTTACGAGCCCCCAAGTTCGTTTCATACCCCTTCTCTCCACAACCCTGATTCAGACCTAGATTCCAAGGCCTCCCCTCTCAAGAAAGAGACAAACACAAGCAGAAGCTCCCCCACCACGGGGGGCCGGCGCCCCCGGGGGCGGCCCCCGGGATCCAAGAACAAATCCAAGCCCCCAATAATCGTGACGCGCGACAGCCCCAACGCGCTCAGGACCCACATCCTCGAGGTCGCCTCGGGAAACGACGTCGTCGACAGCGTCTCCGTCTACGCGCGCCGCCGGGGGAGGGGCGTCTGCGTGCTCAGCGGCAGCGGCGCCGTGGCCAACGTCACCCTGCGCCAGCCCACCACCGGCATCGTGACGCTGCAGGGCCGATTCGAGATCCTGTCGCTGTCGGGGACGGTGCTGCCGCCGCCGGCGCCGGAGGGGTCCGGCGGCCTGTCGATATTTCTCTCCGGCGGGCAGGGGCATGTGGTCGGCGGGAGCGTGGCGGGCCCGCTGGTGGCGGCGGGGCCGGTGGTTTTGATGGCGGCGTCGTTCGCGAATGCGGTGTTTGAGCGGTTGCCTTTGGAGGAGGAGGAGGGCGGCGCGGCTTCGCAGTCTTCTGAAGTGACTGGCGGTGGTGGGCGGGTTAATGAGGGCGGCGGTTTGTTCAACTCGGCAAGTGGGAATGCGGGGGCGGCGGGGAATTATCCGTTTGCAGCTCATTTGTTTGGTTTGGGCGGTGGCGGTGGCGGTGGAGCTAATGTAAGGCCACAACCACCGTTTTGATTTTCTTGTAAAATAAAATGTTCTTCTTTTTTCTTTTTATATGCCATTTTCTCTGCTTTCTTTTTATTTAGGATAAGGAATATTGTTGGACATGGGGAGACTGATTGTGGGTTGCCAAAAAATTAATGGGATGGTAAAAAGCTTTTGTTAGGCTATGTTTATCAGCAACCACCCAACCATCCAACCATTTTCAATATTTAATTAATTTTTCTCTGTTCCACATCACTATATTTATTCCAACCCAACCATCTCTATTTTTGTTAATTTATCAATGATCACCCCAATCACCCAACCACAACATTATATATAATTATTTTATTATTATTTTTAATCATAATAATTTTAATAATATTAAATATAAATTAAAATATTAAAAAAAATAAACTAATAAAAATTTAAATTACAACAAACTAAGAATATAAATTACAACAATGCAAACTCGAAATAGAAAAAAATAATACATACTAAGCATTTAATTATCATCGCCAAACTTTTGCCAAATATGCTCGATCAAGTCATTTTTAAGAGCATTGTGAGCTTCCCTGTTACGAAGTTGTGTCCTGTTCCTCATATAGCTTTCAAGACTTGCAATCCGTTCCGTGGAAAATTCAAAATTAGGATCATCATTAGCTTCAACATCTCCACTTTGGCTATTAAACCTTGTAACTTCCATAAATTCTGTTGGATCACAGTAATTTAAGTAAGTATGCCGCTCGTCTTCCACTATCATATTGTGCATAATGATGCAAGCAAGCATTACTTTTCCCATCATATCACGATCCCACATGAGACATGGTCGTTTGATAAAATTGAAACGAGCTTGTAAAATTCCAAATGCTCGCTCAACATCTTTTCGAGCAGCCTCTTGATGTTGAGCAAACAGTTGATGTTTTCGAGTTTGTGGACCATTAACAGATTTGACAAATGCTGCCCATGAAGGATATATACCATCAGTGAGATAATATCCCATATCTTTTTCATGGCCATTTATCACATAACTAACCTTTGGTGCTCGACCTTCCAATATATCTGAGAAAACAGGCGATTGGTGAAGCACGTTGATATCATTTCTCGGACCTAGAGTTCCAAAAAATGCGTGCCAGATCCATAAGTCTTGAGATGCAACTGCTTCCAAGATTATTGTTGTCTTACCGCTTCTTCCTGTATATTGGCCAGCCCATGCAGTAGGGCAATTTTTCCATTCTCAATGCATGCAATCAATACTACCAAGCATACCAGGAAAACCGCGTTGAGCACCAACATACAACAGATAAGCAAGATCTTCTTCGGTTGGCCTTCTGAGGTACTCCCCACCGAAGTTGTGAACTACACCTTGCACGAATTTTTCAACGGATTTTCTTATAGTTTGTGCGCTCATCCTAATGTATTCATCGTGCAAGTCTGCTCCTATTCCGTATGCCAATACTCTCATCGCTGCAGTACACTTTTGAATGGAAGACATACCTAACCGACCAGTCGCATCACGTTTTTGTTGGAAAAATTTGTCTGTGGCAACGAGTTTGTTCATTATTCTTTCGAATAATGGCTTTCGCATGCGAAACCTTGTTCGGAAAACTTCAGGAGTGTAGATTGGATCGTTTGAAAAGTATTGCTCGAACACACCTTCATGGCCTTGCTCACGACGACGTTCAATAAATCGTCGTGGTGCTCTATCAGTGTTGTTTGTAGGTTGTAAAGATAGAGTTGGAATCTGAAAAGCCACATAATCGATCATGGAGTCAATGCGTCGATTTTGTAATACATGATTTTCATGCATTTCATCAAATTTGGTGTAATCGAAAGGATCAAAGCTAGGACTGGAATCATCAAAGTTTTCATTTGATGCCATGTTAGAAATTGCTAGTGGAGTAGTGGGAAAGCTTTGGAGTAGTGGAGTAGTGGCAAAGCTTTGGTTGTGATGAGTTCAATTACTTGTTACTACAGATATATAGTGGGAAAGCTAGTGGAATCCAATACCAATTAATAATTCAGTGGAATCCAATGGCATTTGTCATGTGGAGTAGCTAGAGTCCAACCACAATAATGAACACACCTTTATGTCATATCCCACTATCATTTGTCCAATACCAATTAATAATTGAGTGGAATCCAATGGCATTCACGTGGTATAGCTAATATGCAACAGAAATAATTGAAACTTTTGTCGGTCAATAATGGGCAACAAAAATAATTGAAAATTTTGCCAGTGGCATCCAATGACAATAAAACATTTGCAGTGACATCTTAAAATCACATCACTTAGATTCAAAATACATAAACTGAAACTAAAATTACATAAATTTAACGTACTGAAGATGAAATTACATGGAATGACATCACACAACAGATTCACGAAAACTAAAATAAACATTAATGTAAACAGAATTATGGAAATAATTCTGCCATCAGTCGATTTTTCATAGACTCTTCTTGAGGAGATAAGTTGCTTTTACCCAGCAATGTGTTAAGCACATTCCATTTTGACATCATCAAAGTGGATTGCATCCTAATTTCTCCCATTCTGTTAATTGCATCAGTTTCCTTCTCACGTACGATCCTCAGCGCTTGAAGTTCTGCAGTAAAATCCTCAGAAATAATCGATTGTTGTGACATTTTTGCTTTTCCTTTTCTTTTTGCTTTTGCTTTATCTCTACCAGCAGGACGACAGATTGTTGAAGTTTCACTTACAGGAGTTTCAGAGGTTGAGTTGTTTGGATTCTCATCTTCCTCAGTGGTTCTTGATTTTTTTGAACTGCCACGATCTTCTTCAACATCATCTTCATCATCAATTGCACGGGCACGCGTACGCTCACTGCCTAACTTCAGCTCCCAATTCGGATGATGACGCATGACTTTTTCAAAAATCTCATGGTGCGTAAACTTAGTTGTTCCATAAAAAATTTGCGCTTCCTTCTCAACATCTGCATCAGACATGCCGCTACTTTTTCTGGCATATGCTTCTACATATGCACCCACCCACTTGGTTACATTCGCATTCAACCTCTTGTAACGATTTCTCAATGACTCTATGGATCTTTTCTCTCCCATTAATCGCGAGTTGTCAAGTCGAGATTCTTCATACATTGCCCGAATGCGTTTCCACAAATTGGCCTTATTTTGATTAGTGCCAACAATTGAATCTGAGCTACAAGTACACCAAGCATACATGAGAGCCAAATCTTCTTGATCATTCCAACCTTGCGGACCGCTGGAGGTGTTTGTGTTTGTGGGGTGGACATTTTCTTGAGTGGAATTTTCATGAGTGAGATCATATGGAAATTGAGGGTTTGAACCAGATCCAAAAACTTGGCTATCAATATTATCAAGATTAGGATAATAATCTTGGGAGTTTGAGAAATTTTGAGGATTCTCAAAAAAATTTCTAGGATCCATTGCGAAAAGTGAAAAAATGCTAGTGAGTATGAATATAACAAATGAGATCTATTTATAGAGGTATTAAAAATTATGAATTTTAATATATATATATATATATATATATATATATATATAATATTAAAATTTAATCTTAATATCTAAATTAAAAATATCCAACCAATAAAATAACGCCACATCATCAAAATTTCACCACAAAAGCAAACAGACCACCCGGTCTCATTTCCATTCCCAGCCGACCGTGGTTGGTTGCCTTCACAATAATCAAGCCAATTTTTTATTTATGTTTAATGCACTTTAATGATGTGTGCGGTCGACCGAAGGCAACATGGTTGCTGTTATAGGCAGTCTTATAGTATTCTTTTCTGAATTGCTGTTTTTTGGTAATCAAACATAGATAGATATCCAAGATTACAGCAAGCATGTTATTTGTTTTTTCTGTTCTATTCTTTATTTAATTTACGTATTTTTCATAAGAAAAAAAACAAACTTACATTTCTTCTTGCTATTGCTAATCCGAGATATAAATAGGATAATCTGGTATGAAATATGTTGAGATATAAATAGGATAATCTGGTATGAAATATGTTGAGATATAAATAGGATAATCTGGTATGAAATATGTTGAGATATAAATAGGATAATCTGGTATTCGTACATGGATTAACATCACAAAATTACGAATATATAATCGTAGTATATGAATCCATGTTCTTAGTTATGAGATGACTTATATATGAGATGTGTTAGTTTGTAGCCAAAAGTTAATGCAATGTACTCTAGTAACGTCGATCAATGAAATAAAAAATAAATCAATGCATTTTTTAAGTCTTGATTTAATAAATCAATGCATTTTTTAAGTCTATACGAAAATTCAAAAAAAAAAAAAAAGTCTATACGAAAATTGAAATGGGATTACAATAAAGTATTTTTTGTTAATTCTGTATAATCGTGGAGTATGCATTACAAATTGTAACCAGTTAAGTTTAGCCGTGACGCTGTTTGTATATGCTAATACTATAACCGTTGCATGTGAAAGGAAAGAGAAATTGAGTGAGACAATGTGAAAAGATAAAACCCTTAACTTAGAGAATTCAAACTTGGTGAGCTCCATGTTCGCATTCGGAAAGAAGTGGGGAATAAGCATTCCTATGAATTTTGCCTAATTAGGCATTGAGAGAGGGCCATACCAAAAGTCATAAAAGCAAACCGCCAAGAATTCTCACTTTTTGACATCCGAATAAAAACAAAACTAGTATTTTGCCCGTGCGATGCACGGGTATTATATTTTTTTAGATATTATAATTTTTATTTTTTTCTTTAAAAAAAATTATTATATTTTTTATTTTATATTAGTATTAAATTATATATTATATAAAAATAATGTGATTGTGATGAGTTAATATTTTTTTTTTGAAGTGGTATAAATTTAGGAATATATCTTTGTAAGTGACATGAAATCACCAATCATATACTATATCAATAGTTTGAAGTGAAATTGTCGAAAAAAAAGTTTAAAGTGAAATTAACTAAACGATGAGTTACGATCATATTTATTAAGCTTCACTATTATGTACACATCATTTATTTTATACACTTATTTTAAAATTTAATAATAATTATGCAAACAATAATTCATTATTGAAATCCATAAAATTAAACAAATTTTGTTGTTGATTTTATCATAGCCATTAAAAATAATGTATTTACAATTTTTTCAATGAACACATGATCTACTTTTATATATAAATGTAGCTTTCTGATTAGACGGTTGCACTCGCGTTCAAACTCTGACCCGCGCTCAAATACAAACCCGCTTCCTGATTCAAACTCTGACACTATTCAGTTATATAAATGACAGTGTCTGTAATTGACTCTATTCGGTTATACAAATGACAACACGTATAATTGACATTATAATATTGTAAATGACATTGTGTATAATTGACACTATTCATAAATATAAATGACACTTCCTGTCATTGACATCATAAAATTGTAAATGACACTATAATGTTTCAAAATGTCATAGTGTAATTTGTATAACTGAATAATATCAATTATAGGCAGTGAGATTTGTATAACTGAATAGTATCATTTACATGATTTGAATCAAAATGCAGGTTAAAGTCTGAGTGCGGGTATAACCCGATTCTATAGTGCACCCAATAACACCTAAGTTTTTGTGTTCTGATTAATTGTTTACCTATTTTTATAAACGACAAATTAGTGTTGCTGATTATTTTGTTTCAAAACCTAAACAATTTAACAATTATCATCTAGCTAATTTCATGAAGAAAATGCATATTACCTAAAAAAAAAAAATACTCCATCTTAACTATTTTTTGAATGTCATCGTTTTCAATTTTAGGGTGAAATTGATTTTTTATTTTTTTAAATCTTTTAACCTATATAAATAATTAAATATTTTTTTATTTTATTTATGTCTCACTGAACATATTTTCAACTAACTTCCTATCCATATAATCATTTTACACAAAAACATTTTTTTATATATTTTGACGATAATTATTAAGTTTAGAATAAATTAATGTGGTTTAAGAACCTAATGTTATTAGTGTATTATATGAGAGATTATTTTTTACCAAAAAAATATCATTATACTTTTGTAGTATTAATTCTTATGAAATCCAATATTTTAACATAAATATATATGCTAATTCAATTGAGCATTTATATTGAAAATGAGAACAAATTATAGTCGTAATTTAATAGATCAGAAATAGAACTTGCTAGTATAAATAAAAATCAGCATTAATTATGTAAATAAATGTTGAAACTAATATTGAATTGTGTAAATTAAGGTTAAAATTAATGCTACACTTTGGGCGGGAAAATAGTATAGGCATATTGGCTCCACTTTTATATAGATATAGATTAGGAGGAAATGGCTTCTTGCTTTTTTTCTTTACTTCTTATTTTTGTGTATAAATTTTGATTTCCAGTTTCATGACGGAGCTAGGTCCATGTGAATATAAGTAGGCCAAAATATGTAGAAAAATTAAAAACAAACTATAAAATTAGTACTATATGATAAAATATCCTTACAATAATTCCCAACCAATATTATATTTTGAAAGCAATGCAATATCAATTTATTACTAACTATGTAAAAAAAATCTCTCAATATAAGTAACAATTATTCATCCTACAATCTCCCATACAATTTTGAAGCCGACTTTTCACAATCTTCGTGATAGAAAAACGCTCATTCCAATTTGCAGTTGCCACAAGTAAAATAAGTGCAGACTTATATTTGTTCATACTTTTTTTCATTTTTGATGGGGGCAATTGTTAAATAAGTTTATACTATATATGGGGTATATTTCAAAAAAATTGAGGTGGGGCATGGTAGATGGCACCAATATATGCCTGCTCACTTCAGGTTTTGGAATATTAACAAAACAAGAAAGGAAACACCGTTAAAATTGGGGAAACATGAGGAATCCCATAAACATTTGCAACCAAGTGCTGGATGTTGGTTGTTTTTTCTAGCCAAAAAATGGGAGCTTTTTTTTGTAATATAGGCAATTCGTAAATGAAATAATTGCATAAGAGCATCCACTATGAACAAAAATTTTGGGGTAGAAATCTAGTTGGCAAAGATAGCACCGGAGTCCAAGAAGTGAGGTAGCAAATTTGCTCCGGGTAGCAAGATTGCTACCCAGGTAGCAAGCTGAATGGTGGGCCCCACGCCTGGACAGGCGACGCGCGAGTGCACAAAAGAGCACACCCAGCGCACATAGTTGGAGCGCGTGCAGTGCACGCGCCCTCTGTGCGCCTGGGATTAGGTTGGCGCTGATTTTGCTTCTTTTCCTACCATTTAATTTATGTTTTCTTTTTTCCCGAAAAATCTGATATAGTAGAAGGTAGAAGCAATATTGGAAGTTTGCAATTATTTCCATATATTTTGCCGTTTGAAATTAATATCTAGTTCGTTTTTTTTTTTGTTTTGTTAATTTTTGAAAAATCTGATGGAGCCTATTGTCACAGCCCAAAACCATTTATTTGCTATGCAATAAAGTGTTTGAAAAATATTTTATTTATTGAATTAATGTTAGTATAGTCGTGCCCCTAGTTAAAAATTTTATCATAAAAATTAGATTTTTGATATAAGACTTACACATATATATGAAATTATATAGTTATAATGTTTATTTAAATATAATTATCTATGCAGGATAAATAAATAATGTTAGTTTCTTAAAAAGTTGATCAAAGTACAAATTTGTATATGATGAGGACTGAAATATGCACCAGCGCTGTGCACTATATAATGGGAACATTTCTATTTATGCTTATGATTAGTGTTATTATTATTAAGCTAACCAGTGCAGGTTTAATTGAAGACTTGGGATAATAAAAGGAATAGTAGAGCTTCCGGCGTAGTCAAGCAAGCATAGGCGATTCAGACCAAGGTCAATGTATTAAAGGGGCTTAAGCCTAGTTATCTTAGTAAATGGGCTTGAGGCCCTAGGGCTTATTTACATGCTTATAAATAGAGACTTAGGAGTGGGTTAGAAGGGATCATCTCATTATTCATTCTTCTCTTGTAAACTGTAAAACACTATCTCGATTATAGTGGAAAAACCCCCAAAACCCCCGTGGACGTAGGTCTTCTCGACCGAACCACGTAAATCCGGTGTCGTTTATCGCTTTTTAGTTTAGGTGTTGGTTTCTCGTTTCACCAACTGGCGCCGTCTGTGGGAAAGCTACTGAATTAAGACGTGAGATTATGGTCGCCGGCGTACGCAGATCTGCAATTCCAATCGGATTTGCGGGCGTCGGCACCGATGGACCCAATAATTCGGGCACCCAACTGTTTTTGGGTCGGTTAATTGTGTTCTCTAAGTTAATATGTTGCTAATCCTCCATGATCCGTGTTGATTTATGTTTTGGGTGCATGGGGAAAGGTGGTGACGGGTACAAATCATGAATCAGGGGAAATTTACATCTGTTTACTGTTTGTTCGGGTTGGTTGTCCGTGGATAAGGGGTTTCCTTGTGAAATTGACGTTTGCGTCACCGATCTAATGTTTTGCATGAGGAAATTGTAGTTTGATGCTCTGTTTTGATTATGTCAGTCGTTTTCTTACGGATCCCCGATATCTTGGGTTTATGCTGTTTGCGTATGGGTGTTTTACATGTCAACGTGATAATTGCGGAATATCTTCGTATTTTCTACGATAATCTTAGAATTATACTAGTGATTTGTCGGATACTATCCTGTTTTTGGTAGGCATGGGGTTTTTATTGTTAATTCATGATTTTGCACCGATAGTACGTCGATCAGCACTTTGTTTCTGTTATGAGTGGGCTTGTATTGTGGATCTGTGGGTGTTCTTCGCTTGAGGATGATAATTACCGTTACTTCCCATGTCTTGGCGATTAATTCTCGTTCTGCATTGTTGGATCGGAGGGTGATAGTCTGTTGCAGATGTTTTTCGTTTAAGGGAGGGTATTTATCAGTGTTTTCCACGTCTTTGTGGCTAATTTTCGATTTCGATCGGTGAATTGGGGAGTTATGCTTTGTTCCTGTTATATGAGGGTTTTTTGTTGCGGATCTATGGGTTTTGCATCGATAATGTGTTAGTTATTACATTGTCACTGGTTATCCTGGTTTGTTGTCGTTGATGCGGGGGTTTTACCTCGGTAATATGATGATTAACACTTTGTCTCTGTTGTGGTGAGGTTCATGCTGTTGATCTGCGGATGATCTTCACTTAAGGGAAATAATTATTGATATTCTTCATGTTCTTGTAAACTAATCTTCGTTTTGTGCTCTGGTTAACGCATCATGTTGATAATCTGGCTGATTGCCATGATAATTCTAAATTGCTTGTAGGTTTTGCTGTTGTTATATTGCATGATCGTATTAATTGTAGGTTATGATGTTCGTTTCCTTACATATCTCTTATTTATCTATCATTTCTAACGTATTACGCTAATAAGTTTGTTGGTGGTTACCCTGTTTTTGCCTATCTTTGGTTTTCCTATTTTGGTTCTCTGGGTGCTCTGTTTTCTCTGCCGGACATTGGTGTGGGTTCACGGGGGAAACCGCCGTTATGCGGGCTCTGTTTTCTCAATCTATGCCCTGGGTTTATTTCCCAGTGTATAGAGTTACTGCGTGGGGAATTTTTTAACGGTCTCTGTACCGGTAGCCGGGATTTCTTATTGGATTTCTTATATCGGGGCCCCAATCGGTAACGGAGGGTTTATTCTTTCGTCGTTGGGATTGTTTCTCACTTTGTTTATGTGTAGGTACCATGGGATCCTCTGATGCTCACCGGAACTTGGAGAAGGAGTTTGACTCCGCTGCTGTCACTACTGAGGTGCCTACCTCGTTGTTCACTGGCCTTCAGGGCAATCCTACTTTCACTGTGCCACCGGGTTTTCAGGCTATCTCAGCCACGCCGACAACAGGACTGAATGTCAACGCACAGAGGTTTGCTTTGGTCACCCCGGGTTCTGATCTGCCGAATCTGGCTCCCGCGTCTGGAGGAGGATCGATTAACTTTGGGCTGGCAGAGCAAATGATGGCCTTGCTCAGTTACGCTAACATGCGGCAGGCATTGGGAACTCCCATGATGTCCGTCATCCCTACTGTGGCTACCCCGATGGGAGCAGCCAACCTGCAGGGTACTGAGGCCCCACCTCCCGCTATTCAGGAGGCAAACACTTTAGCAATCAACAAACAGGCTGCGATGCCTCTGGAAATGCAAGGGGACCCTGCTGACAGGGAAGTGGAAAGAAGACCAGAAGGAAGCCGTGTCAGACTCAACAGTGTTGTTAGAAAGGAGAGGGTTGATGAGTCTGATAGTCAATCCGTCTCCCTTGTGTTCGAGGAAGAGAGACCAAAGGAGAAGGCACGATTGAAAAACCAAGTATCCCAGCTGAAACACCAACTCCAGGATCTGGAAGAATCATTGAGGGAGAAATCCCGGAGGGAGGACAGGGAACAAAGGTCAGGAAAATCACACCGGGTAGAGAAGTCCCATCGATCAGAAAAATCGCGCTACACAGAGAGATCAGAGGAACGAGAACCGGAGTATTCCTCTGGCAGACCTGAATATAGAATTCACAAGCGCCATGCTCGTGACGCACCCAGGGACAGAAGGGAGCAGGGGAGGCATAAGGGGGACAAGAGGGCTAAGACTTCACGGTTTCACCCCGTCAGCAACCGTAGTCCTTTCTCTGATGATATTTTGGCAGATCTAGGGTTGGAAAGGAGAGCAGTTCGGGACGGAGGAAAAGAAATGAGGAATTATAACCTAGATCGCGAAGGGGGAAGGGTATATATAGAGGCGATACTGGGCTTAAGAAATGGGCTAAGAGATAATGGGCCCACACGAGTTTATGGGCTGAAAACGGAGTAAGGAATAATTGGGCCAACATGTTCATAACAGAGTATTGCACATGTCACCAGAGGGGGGAGTAGGGTGTATACCCGTAGTCCCCAATTTTCAAATTCAAAAATGGCTTCTCAACAAGTCAAAGGAAAAACAGAGGGAGGGAAGCGCTCGTAAGCCGCGAAAGTTGGTTGTGCCATCCGGGCCTTCCATGCTCCGCGCAGAGGGAGGGAAGCGCTCGTAAGCCGCGAAAGTTGGTTGTGCCATCCGGGCCTTCCATGCTCCGCGCAGAGGGAGGGAAGCGCTCGTAAGCCGCGAAAGTTGGTTGTGCCATCCGGGCCTTCCATGCTCCGCGCAGAGGTGGCACTTAATCGTAAGCCGCGAAAGTTGGTTACACCCCCCGGGTCTTCCATGCTCCGCGCAGAGGTTGTCCTTAACCGTAAGCCACGGAAGTTGGTCGCACCCCCCGGGTTTTCCATATTCCGTGCAGGGGGTCACTATTCAATCGTAAGCCGCGAAAGTTGGTCGTGCCGTCCGGGCCTTCCATGCTCCGCGCAGAGGTGGCACTTAATCGTAAGCCGCGAAAGTTGGTTACACCCCCCGGGTCTTCCATGCTCCGCGCAGAGGTTGTCCTTAACCGTAAGCCACGGAAGTTGGTCGCACCCCCCGGGTTTTCCATGTTCCGTGCAGGGGGTTACTATTCAATCGTAAGCCGCGAAAGTTGGTCGTGCCATCCGGGCCTTCCATGCTCCGCGCAGAGGTGGCACTTAATCGTAAGCCGCGAAAGTTGGTTACACCCCCCGGGTCCTCCATGCTCCGCGCAGAGGTTGTCCTTAACCGTAAGCCACGGAAGTTGGTCGCACCCCCCGGGTTTTCCATGCTCCGTGCAGGGGGTTACTATTCAATCGTAAGCCGCAAAAGTTGGTCGTGCCATCCGGGCCTTCCATGCTCCGCGCAGAGGTGGCACTTAATCGTAAGCCGCGAAAGTTGGTTACACCCCCCGGGTCCTCCATGCTCCGCGCAGAGGTTGTCCTTAACCGTAAGCCACGGAAGTTGGTCGCACCCCCCGGGTTTTCCATGCTCCGTGCAGGGGGTTACTATTCAATCGTAAGCCGCGAAAGTTGGTCGTGCCATCCGGGCCTTCCATGCTCCGCGCAGAGGTGGCACTTAATCGTAAGCCGCGAAAGTTGGTTACACCCCCTGGGTCCTCCATGCTCCGCGCTGAGGTTATCCTTAACCGTAAGCCACGGAAGTTGGTCGCACCCCCCGGGTTTTCCATGCTCCGTGCAGGGGGTTACTATTTAATCGTAAGCCGCGAAAGTTGGTTGCACCCCCCGGGTCCTCCATGCTCCGCGCAGAGGGTTACTATTTAATCGTAAGCCGTGAAAGTTGGTCGTGCCACCCGGGCCTTTCATGCTCCATGCAGAGGGTTACTATTTAATCGTAAGCCGTGAAAGTTGGTCGTGCCATCCGGGCCTTCCATGCTCCACGCAGAGGGTTACTATTTAATCGTAAGCCGTGAAAGTTGGTCGTGCCACCCGGGCCTTCCATGCTCCACGCAGAGGGTTACTATTTAATCGTAAGCCGCGAAAGTTGGTTGCACCCCCCGGGTCCTCCATGCTCCGCGCAGAGGGTCACTATTTAATCGTAAGCCGCGAAAGTTGGTTGCACCCTCCGGGTCCTCCATGCTCCGCGCAGAGTGCTCAAGCTTGGATGGGAAGCAGCTCGGATGGGAAGCAGCTTGGATGGGAATCGCGAAATCATTGACAGAGAAAGTAACCAAATACTCGTTAGAGGAGGCGGTGAAATCCCTATCATAAAGGTCAACCAAATCCTCGCAAGAGGAGGCGGTGAAGCTTTTACCCGAAGAAGTCAGCAAAATCCTCGCTAGAGGAGTCATCAAAATCCTCGCCAGAGGAGTCAGCAAAATCCTCGCCAGAGGATTTAACAAAGTCCTCGTCAGAGGAGTCTGCCAAATCTTGGCCAGAAGAGTCAGCAAAATCCTCACCAGAGGAGTCCGTCAAATCTCGGCCAGAGAAGGCATCAAAATCCTCGCCAGAGGAACCATCAGAATCCTCGCCAAAGGAGTCATCAGAGCCCTCGACAGAGGAATCATCAAAACCCACGCTAGAAGGGTCATCAAAATCAAATCAAACCAGCAGAGGAGATGCGAGAATATAAACTCAACATGAACAAGCAACAAAAAACAACACAAAGAACAGAGGGAAAAAAGCGACATAAGCGGGAAAGAAGTTTCATAAAAACGTGCCAAGGAGGCACAGCTGTACATCCAAGAGCGAGAAGTAAGTACTGAGTTTGTACAAATTTACGAGTTACAAAAATTTCATGTAAGTCAGGGAAGAGATAGGGGACATCAAGAGGGAGGAGCAGAAGAATCTTTAGCGGGAGCAGAGGAAGCAGGAGCAGAGGTAGAGGAAACCGGAGGAGGGACATCACTGGCAGGGACCTGACTAGCAGAGGTTCCCTCTGTAAACACTGGCAGCATGCCAGCTTCCTTCACTTCGGGGAGACGGACTCCCAAGTCCAGCAATTTCACAGCTTCTTGTACAAACGTTTTCTCATCTCGATACAGGGTAAAAAGCTGATCCATTGCAGAGGAGGAGGAAGCGGAATCTTCAAAAATGGAGGCCGTCAAATCAGAGGGCAGAGGAGGCACCACACCATACTGAGAAAATCTTCGGGTGCTTTTGTTGGTGGGATCCCGCAGCCGGTTCACAAAGCCCGCCAGGGAAGCAGAGAAAGCAGGCGCATACAATAGAGCGGAGGGCACTGAAGCAGACCCAATCCCAAAGGCGAAATAGGGAATGACCCTCTCCAGCACTGGATACCACCATTCTGGCTTCCCCGGAGAATTCGCAGGGATCCCCATCAGCTTGTTTATTTCCTCATCTTTGAGGTTATCCATTAAGGCATGCAGGTCCAGGGTAGCAAGCTGTTCCGGGGTCGCCCCAGCCATCTCTAACGCCTTGGAAGCAGACTGCTGTATCACATAAGCGAAGAGGGGCCCAAAATCCTCTAGGTACTCGGGAGTCTTTTTGAAGGCCCCCAGAGTGCCCTCCAGCATCAACCCTAGAAAGTGTTGACCCTGCGGAGACAAGAAATACTCCAGGCGTTGATCTCGCACCCCCAAGGCATAGGCACGATTTTGCGCTTCCATAAGCGTTTTCTTCCAGCCTCGCCGGGTCTCCTTGTAGGCTTCTTCATATCCCGCTTTGAACCGGGCCAAGTTCTCATGGCTTTCCTTGGTCGTCCTGGTCAGTTCAGAAACCAGCGAGGACTTCTCCACCTCTACTTGGGACAACTGAGCCTTTAATTCAGCAATCTCCGCTTCAGCCTTACTAAGGCGTTCTACCACCCCGGCAACGTCATCATCACGCTTGGCGATGTCCGCCTGCTCCTTCTCTCTTTCTTTTTCTGACATGTCATAGTCATGAATACACTTAACAGCTCCCCACATCCGAGCCTCTACCTGCAGGGAAGCAAAACGGGTTCCAACAAGGTGATCAAGAGTTTAATAATTTCATTCTTCCTCTAATAAAAGTATAAGATGCAGGGTACCTGAAGAGCCAGTTGGCACAGCTGAGTAGCTAAAGTCCCCCGTGGCAGCTGCTCCACTTTCTCTTGGTCCTTTGAGTGGACACGAGCTATCAAGGCACCAATCAACCCCTGCCCCGACAAACTCGAGATCGGCCCAGGAACGAGATCCTCTGATTCATCAGCAGGAGGTACAACAGCTTTGCCTTTGCCCTTTCCCCCGGCAGAAGGGAGGACTTTGGAACCACCAGCAGACTTCTTCGCTGGCCCCTTCCCCTTTTCCACTGCAGAGGAAAGGACCTTCGAACCACCAGCAGACTTCTTCGCTGGCTCTGAAGACTTGCCGGCCTTCTTCAGGCTCTCCTGTCTCTCTTTCTCACCGACGGAAATCAGAGAACCTCTCTTCCTCTTCTTTGAAAGCTCGGAAAGGGTGACACCAGGGACCGAATCAGGTGAGGGAACTTCATCGGTAATGTCCACAATCTGGACATCTTCTTCACCGGCACCAGATGTATCACCAGTACTGGGGCGGCCACGCCTGCGAACAAGGCTACCCGCATCAACCTCCTCGGCATCAAACGTGCGGGAAACTTCCACATTCCCCTCTGGGATCCCTACCACAGGGGGAATATCGGCCAGCTCGGTCTCGGTTGGTTGCTCTGAGGGGCCCATCCTGGAAGCGGAGCCCCCCGAGTCACGCTCTCCACTGGGAACAGGAGAAGCAATAGTGGGCAGATTGTCCCCACACTTCTTTCTCCAAGACATGTCTGCAAATCAAAATTCTACATCTTTAAAATCAGGGTAACAAAAGTTAATGTATTTTCTAGTTCATATTCTTTACCTATTGATTTCTCTGGATATAGGGGAAATAGACCATTGTGTGCCAGAGCCGAATTGTTCTCAACAAGATATTTACAGTCTAAGGGCCGGGCCTTGTTCATAGCATTAAGATGGGCTATAATACTCAGATCACGGGTTGAGGGGGCATCGGGAGAGGCTGGTTTATAAGTAGTGCGAGGGTTATGCCACTCCAGCTCCAAAACGTGATAATCGCGCCAAGTGCCGAAGAGAGTGCGCACATAACAGTAATAGCTCAGAAAGCCCTTATCAAGGGAATTTAGAGAGGAAAGAAAGGTAGTAGGATATTTGGGAAGACCAGCAAAACTATACAGGGGACTGCCCTGCATGCGAAGAGATTGGGTTTGACAGAACAGTTTGGCGGTATCCCCAACACCGTGAGCCCGACATAGAATATGGAAGGCATATAACCTTCGGATAGCAGAGGGGGCAACTTGAAAGAAAGGGATGCGAAAATGGTTACAAACATCAGCCAGAAGGGTAGGAGGAGGGAGCCTTAGGCCAGCATCTATTTGGGCTTTCCAGATGACTATTACCTTAGGATGGCGAAGGCTTTCGGGGGGTGTTGAATCTTTAGAGAAGGCCTCGAATTTTAAACCTTCGGGGTGTCGACACTTACTCTTCAGTTTCTCAACTGCCGCGACGCTAAGGAGGGATTCAGGAACACGCTTTGGGGGTTGGGGGGTCTTCTTACCCCTTTTCTTAGGCCGAGAAGAGCTGGGGATAGTTTGGGAGTCATAAGAGGCAGAGGGGGAAGGTAGGTTATCAAGATCCTGAAGTTGGGGAGAGGAAGATGAAGAAGTTCGGGAAGAAGGGGAGGGCGAACGCGAGGGTTGAGGAACGGGAGTGGAAGCCATTATCAGAAATATCAATCCTAGGGTTTCTAGCACGCTCAATCAGAGCACCAACAATTACGCTACTGCGCTACAACTAATTACAAATATGGGGAGAAGAGAGTACGCGAATTACCTAGGGGAGGGAAAGATTGACTGTAAGTACCGGAACGGAAGGGTCGCTGGAGGTGCGCCGGAACAGGAGGGAGAATCGCCGGAATTTGCAGATGAAGGAGCTCGAGAAAATCGGAGAAGAAGAATAGTGAAAAACGAGAGTTCGAATCGACCAAGTAAAAATATACGCGGGCAACTACCAACACGCGGGATGAACGACACGTGGCATACGGAAATAAATCGACGGTTAAAAATCCCTACGGAAAGATGAAAGGACGCAAAGGTTAAAAAGATAACCTCGGGGTACGGGAAAAGCACTGTAGCTCGGACAGGCATTTAATGCGGGTGACGTCACCCACGCGGGCAAGTCCTCTGACTAGTTGCACTATTCCAGAGTGAACTAGCCAGACCAGGGGGTGGGAGTAACAAAAACGCCAGAAAACAGCTTGTAAAGTTTGCCTTTTATCTTCTTACAAGATTAGAATTTTCGTGTCTTCATGATTTGCAGGGTCCAAGGAAAACAGCACAACGCTGGCATTAACAATACTTCGCTGGTTGAACACGAAGAATACCCGGTTCAACCAGACTAGAGGGGGGAGTGGTTGATGAGGAGTAATATGTGCAGAGTAGGGAAAAAATACAAATCGGAGGAATCGACCCCACCAGCGGAACGAATATGGCAGAAGAAGTACACTCGTCAGAGGAGTCATCTTCACCAGAGGAGTCAGGCTGGTCAGAAGAATCATTCTTACCAGAGGGATTTCATTAATCAGAGACATCTCACTCACCAGCGGAATGGCTCTTGCCAGAGAAGTCACCTTCACCAGAGAAGTCAGCTTCATCAGAGAAGTCAGCTTCATCAGAGAAGTCATCCTTGTCAGAGAAGCCACCTTCGTCAGAGGAGTCATCCTCGCCAGAGAAGTCACCTTCACCAGAGAAAAGCTAGAAGGCGCGGGAAGATCTCCCGCGTAAAGGCGAAACTGTTCTACCCTCCGACCACGCAAGGAGCATGCATGAATAATGATTTTACCTTTCTACCCTCAATTGTAATCTATAAATAGACCTCAGCTCGTGTATTATAATTACGCTATCATATACTTTTAAATACAACAGCTAATTTCCCTTTGAGCTCCTGTTTTCCGATCGCTTCATTTCACTCTTTCTAATCAACTTTACTAGGTATAGTCCACGCTTTACATCTTATAGTTTAGGTGTTGGTTATTAATTCACCAACTGGCTCCGTCTGTGGGACATTTCTCTGCTCTGAAAGGGCATTTCTCTGCTATGACCGGGCTGCTCTGAGGGACATTTCTCTGCTCTGAAAGGGCATTTCTCTGCTCTGACGGGGCTGCTCTGAGGGACATTTCTCTGCTCTGACCGGGCTGATCTGATAGGCATTTCTCTGCTCTGACTGGGCTGCTCTGAGGGACATTTCTCTGCTATGAAAGGGCATTTCTCTGCTCTGATCGGGCTGCTCTGAGGGACATTTCTCTGCTCTGAAAGGGCATTTCTCTGCTCTGACCGGGCTGCTCTGAGGGACATTTCTCTGCTCTGACCGGGCTGATCTGATAGGCATTTCTCTGCTCTGACCGGGCTGCTCTGACGAGCATTTCTCTGATCTGATAGGAATTTCTCTGCTCTGACCGGGTATTTCTCTGCTCTACTCTACGGGCTACACTGTTTTGCGCCTTTGCTCTATGGGCTGCTTTGATCTATTTTAATCGCTGCTCAGCGAGAAATAAGCCGCCTTTTGGCATGCTACTGTTATCTATTGGTCTTCTCACGCGCTGGATTTCTCACGCGCTCAACAACATGGTATATTGTTCAGACTCGACAAATATTTATGACTGGTTTTCTCACATGATCAGAGTATCATATTTCTCAACTTTGACATGGGTCTTCCTATGTTATTCGGGTATTCTTGCAGAGGTCTTCTAGTTCATCCAACACAAAGCATTTATATTGCTTATCTATGCAAAGTATTCAATATGGGGTATTCTCAGCGCTGGTCTTCTTATGCGCCCAAAGAAATGGAAATTATTTATCTTTGTCAACATTCAATAAACAAGAAGGAAATCTAATTTGGAACTACAATTCCAAAGTCAAGGGGAAAATGCTTATCTCTGCTTTCTTATAATATTAAAACTCTTATGTCTTCATGATTTGCAGGGATTAAGGAAAACAGCACAACGCTGGATTTAACAATACTTGGCTGGCTGAACACGAAGAATACCCGGTTCAACCAGACCAGGGGGGAGTAGCTGATGAGGACTGAAATATGCACCAGCGCTGTGCACTATATAATGGGAACATTTCTATTTATGCTTATGATTAGTGTTATTATTATTAAGCTAACCAGTGCAGGTTTAATTGAAGACTTGGGATAATAAAAGGAATAGTAGAGTTTCCGGCGTAGTCAAGCAAGCATAGGCGATTCAGACCAAGGTCAATGTATTAAAGGGGCTTAAGCCTAGTTATCTTAGTAAATGGGCTTGAGGCCCTAGGGCTTATTTACATGCGTATAAATAGAGACTTAGGAGTGGGTTAGAAGGGATCATCTCATTATTCATTCTTCTCTTGTAAACTGTAAAATACTATCTCGATTATAGTGGAAAAACCCCCCAAAACCCCCGTGGACGTAGGTCTTCTCGACCGAACCACGTAAATCCGGTGTCGTTTATCGCTTTTTAGTTTAGGTGTTGGTTTCTCGTTTCACCAGTATATATATAAATATAATATATAAGGTATACGGATAAGTATATATTTATGTGGTTAAAGGTAATACTGATAGTAATAAAATAAAATATTGTTGCATGTAAATCATCCATGCATGAAATACGTGGAGCTTTTCTAGCTAAATTAGTAAGCTAGTCTATTAAATGAGTCAGCAAAGCTATACTTTAAATTCATTGAAGGTAGGAACTTAAAATTTGTATAAATAGGGGTTGAATAGCTTGATAGTTTCGATCATCATAAACAGAAGTCCGAGAATCTCAAAACATCAAGGTATATTTACTTGTTTTATTATTAAAATATATATATATATATATATATATATATATTAAAATTATATATTAATTATTTTTAATTATTATTAAATGGGACTAGGTGCGGCACGACTATGACGTTTATTTTGATTTGAACTACTCAAGTTAATTTTCAAGGTTCAAGTTACAGGTCTGGGATTTATTTCAGTACATGCTGTGGTTAATCTTTGTCAATTTTAATATTCTGTGTTTGCCATATGTGTTGTAAATTCAGTTATATCGCTAGGGGCCCGCTCAATGGGTTCAGGACTTCACCGTCCTTGGTATGCCACAATGCGATTTCATGTTACAGTTAAGGTTGCAACCTATTCGCCAAGGGCCCGCTCAATGGGTCCAGGACATTAAAGTCCTTGGTATGCCACCGTGCGAATTTCAGTTATCAGTACAGTACAGTGCATATGTGTTGACCATTTTATTAATGTGGACAATGATTGCATGTTTCCCACACTGAGTATATTCTGTATGCTCATCCCATACTTAACATTTTTCAGGTTTTAAAGGCCGGAGGCGCGTGGAAGGTCGAATGGCGAGGCAAATATTTTGAATTTAGCATTACTTAAAAATGTTATTTTGAGTAAAGTATGTTTAAATAAAAATTTATTTCCTTATTTTCTCATTAAATATTTATTTATATTCATAGTTTTTCCGCGTGCGTTTTCATTTAAAATTAAAATGGATTTGGGTGTCACACCTATCCATTGCATTTACGTTTTTTTTAGTTTTATTGTTTTGCCTTTATTTGATCAGATGAATTTGTTTTTCGTTTTTTATTTATTTTGGCACAATTTTAATTTATTAATTGTAAATTCAATAGAAACAATGGTGTCAAATGACCACATTGAACATGCAAACACAATATTTGGCCACTAATTGAAAAAATACAAATTATGGCCATTAATTAGGCAATATGCCTAATATACCCCTAATTGGGCGGACTGGGTAGGGTCAGGAGCGCGGGTCGCGTGCCGGGTAGGATCAGGCACGCGAGTCGGGTTAGGCACTTATGGCACTATTAGTGCCATAAGTGCCAACGAATTTTTTTTTTTACTCCCCCTGCCCTGTCTAACCCCCAGACCCCCGACCCCACCCACCCCAAGCCAAAAGGAACTTTTTAAACACTTCCCCTAGGGTTTAGATATTTCATTTAGGGTTTAGATTATCCATTTAGGGATTAAATGTTCCATTTAGGGTTTAGATGATGTTGTTGTTTCTATATTTGTTCTGCATGTTTGGCACTTATGGCACTAATAGTGCCATAAGTGCTAAAAAGACCATTTTACTTTATTTTATTTTGGATTTTCGTTGGCACTTATGGCACTATTAGTGCCATAAAATAAAATAACAAAATTAAAATTTGATTTATTTTTATCTAGGGGGAGTAAATTTTTTTTTTTTTTGTTTTTGGCTTGGGGGTGGGTGGGGTCGGGGGTCTGGGGGGTAGACAGGGCAGGGGAGTAAAAAAAAAATTTCGTTGGCACTTATGGCACTAATAGTGCCATAAGTGCCTAACCCGACCCGCGTGCCTGATCCTACCCGGCACGCGACCCGCGCTCCTGACCCTACCCAGTCCGCCCAATTAAGGGCAAAAACGTCCCAAAGCTATAAAAATGGCCAAAATTTATGTTTTTTCAATGACCATAATTTATAATTTATGTTTTATGATCCATTTTTGCTATTCCAAAATTTTACTTAATTCAATAATATGCATGTTTCAATTTCAAATTTTTAGCATAATTATATTAATTTAAAATTTATATTTTATCATTTAAATAAATTAATTTATTTATATAATTCTATTAATTTTATTAAAATAAAATATAATACAAAAATTAAAATACACAAGTAGTATGGGATGGCACCATAGTGGATGCCCTAAGCGAGTGATGAAAAGAAGAGTTTCTTTTAGGATAACAGTCGCACGCATATGGTGGTCCAAAGATGTTTTTTTGGCTCGTTTCACTTTAACAGCCAAACATTTCTTTTTCAATTTCTCCTATTCTCGCCTTCTTTAACCCAATCACCCACACGCGTACACACATCTACTCTACAAAACAACTAAACAATTTGTCTGCAACTAGGAAAATAGTCTCATTCGAAATTCAACAACACAAAAACAAAAGACGTTTGAAATAAAATATTGTGAGTTATTTTAGGAAAAGTAGAACTTTTTTCTCCTCAGGGGAAGTGATGATGTAATAATATAATATTGCTCTTTCAGAGACATACGTGGTTGCAAAGTCAGAAATGCTGCAAAAGATGTGTTTCATTTGACATTCAAATAAAATAAGTTAAAGATAGAATTAAAGCAAGAAGCAATTCATCATCTTACAGTGAAGAGGACCTAAGCTATAGCCCAAAAAAGCCTCCCCAGCCCCAGGTTGTTCTAGCTAGTGACTTTAATGTAAACGAACTAAGACTACCTAAGTAAATAAGTAAACAATACACATTCAGAAAGTTGCAAATGTTGCCGGTGAAGCAGATTGTTGTCCAAGACACCTGAATCTAGATGTTTGGCTGCTCAAAAGGAACACGTACAAAGAGACGTCCGTGCAGGCTTACCACGGCAGAAGTCTGAACTGGTTGAATTCTCGCTGGTAAGCTGATTACCTGAATATCATCAACTTGCATGTCAGCCATAAATTTCCAATCTTCCAATACAAATGTCCACATTATTAGCATCCACCCACCTAACTAATAATTGGGGTTTAATCCTAATTATTTTACTCGCGTGCAATGCAAGGTGTTGCCTACTTAATTAAAATAATAATAATAAATTATACTATTTTTTACAATATTATATTTAAAAAATAAAACTCTATAAATTTCTTATATTATACTAATAAAATAACTCTTATAAAAATAGTAGGATTAAAATGAGATAAAATTATGTTATAGTTGGAGGCGTATAAATGACCAAGATCTTGACAAAACCATTTTAATCTAATGATTACTACTCCCTCCGTCCCACGAATCTTGACACGTTTGGTTTCGGCACGGGAATCAAGAAGTTGTAGATTAGTGTTTTAAGTATATAGTTAATAAAGTATAAAAGTGATAAAGTAGGAGAGAGAAAGTAATAAAAGTGATAAAGTATAAGAGAGAAGGATAATAATTATTACCTTATTTGGAAAATGTGTCAAGATTCGTGGGACAGGCCCAAAAAAGAATACGCTGTCAAGATTCGTGGGACGAGGAAGTATTATTTATCTATTTAAAATTTCCACCAAAATATCTAAATATTTTTTCTTTCAAATTTTTATTAGTCTAGAAAGAGTTTTTGAAACTTTTAATTACTTTTTAATTTTTATAGATATGTATTTCACAACATATTTTTTCGAAACGTTAATTGGCTGTAAATCCACAAACTATTAGTGAATTTCGGGTTTTTTGGTTTTATATATATATATATATAAAAACTCTATTTACATAAATTCTAGCCCATTCGAATTTGCCATAAATTTAATTTCACCAAAATTAAAACTGACATGACAAATCAAAGTTGATATAATATACAGCACATCATGTTAATATATTATATCTATATATACTTTTTTATATTTAATGAATATATAGTTTAATTTTAAAATTTGTATTTGATAAAATAATAACAAAAATTGCCTAAGCAACAATTATCCTAAAATAGATGAGCAAGGATCATGACATTTTAAATATTTTTTATGCATTAAATGGATGGATTAATTCGATCAATATCGGCCAACAAACAATTAAACTTTCCAACATAAATAATAAGTGATTTTCTTTTAAAAAAAAAAAAAATACAGTTGCAGCTTAGGTGGAAAAACTAATTTTGCTATCATTTTGTTATTATATAGATAAAATCAAATTCCAAATTCTAACATTATGAATTGGCTGAGAAAATTTAATTTTATATTTGAATTATTATAACACTATATATAATAATAAATTAATTTAGTTACACAACTTATATTAAAATTATATACATTTAATGTGACCATTACATTTTAATATATGCCCACCAGTATGTGAATATCTACACTTAAAAGATGTGTCTAGTTTTGTATCTAAATTAATTACTTTTAAATAAAGAAATACGCGAATATCTACACAAATTATTAAAATTAAAATTGAAAATGTATTGATCGACATAAATCGGGTTGGTTAATTAATTTAAATATAGATTTTTTTAAACAAATTAATTACATATACACATATCTCTATATATATTCCCACATATTAATGTAATTAATAATTAAGTTAATCGTTATTAATGGTGATATTAATAAAGTTTTGGCGGGAAAATTTTGGACAATTGGTTAAGAATAGTTAACAAATAATCAGCAAATAAAACACAGGTTCGTGGACGTCCACACCCAAGTTTTAGTCATAATTTCTGTACATAAATTTAGGCTCTCAACTATATTGTTAGAAATTTGAATCTTCAGGCATATGGAGTGAGTATTTTCTTCTTCATCTGTATTTGTTTCCTTAAGATAATAGAACTACAAACATTTTATAGTATTTCTTTTTGAGAAGGAACAAGAACTGTTTCATTTACTCAAAAGATTTTTATCACTACTAGCAAAAAGCATGTGTGGTGCACCTAAACAGTACGATGCTAGGAAAAAAAATTAAGGGGCATATTTTCTATTTTATCTATAATAACAAATTGGTAATGGTACAACATTATTAAGATGATAGAAAAATCAATTGTGAATCCAATTATATAGTCGTCAAAGACTATATAACAGCATGTACGTTTTTTTATATATGTAGATAAGATAACATAGATGAAAATTATGCTGGTTACCTTTTTGAATGGTGTAATCCCCCAGGGATTATCAACTTGCTCGGGCTGACCTGTTATGACCAAACGTCCAGCTGGATCTGATTGAACTCGCACCTAGCCAACAAAGTACCATAATTCATAAATCAACTTGCATTGAATAAATGCAAATATGTCATCTACAAGATAGAGACAACTCTTCACAAAAAGAGAGAAATAAATAAGATACACCTACAGTCAGTAAGAGTTGGTTCAGGCTTTAGGTTCCCATCAGTTAGAAGATGTGACGAATGCATACAAATCCCAATTTAAGAAGACAATAAGATAATAATTAATTTATAATTAGAGCATGTTTTCAATAGGATAAGTATTTGAACAAATTGAGGTGAGGAAAAGTGCTTGACCATGAATAAAGTGTCTGGAAACAATGACATAAAAGTTCACGATTATATAGCAAGCATCTCTGTTTTTCATCATAGAAACTTCAAGAGAGTGGGTGGATAGTCCTTTAAAAAATTCACTCCTGAATCATAGTAGACTGAATTAAATCTTATGAAGTCAGGTCCCAAAAAATATCTGCATCAGTTATGATTATATAGCTCGTCTGCTTTTCCAATCTTCTGATTGAACTGATAAAAAGAAATATGAAGAAGAATACTCCACTCAGCCATCCAATTTTAATTTTAATCATAAGAAAAGCTGTCCCTTTTTTAGTTATTTATTTTCATATGGAGCTATTGAGGTAGATCGAAGAATCATAATCCAAGACAAGAAAAGGAAACTACAGAGATCACACACCTCCTCACGTAACAATCCTGGCACTAGGGCATAAACCTCAAAACATTCCTTCTGCATATATAAAACAATTCCATCAGTTCTTTCGTATATTAGCGTAATTTCCATAAATTGAAGAAATAGATGTAAGATGATGAGAACATACAGTTTGGCGTACGTTAATTTTCACCCAGTCGGCTGGGGGCCCAACATCAACAACAGTTGTCGCCAGTCTACAAATCAAAAGGAGATCCAGACAATGTTAACTGATATTGAGTTGAAATTTAGAAGGAGTAACATTGTCAACAGGATATAGATTCATTTAGCAATTCAGGTATAGACAAGTAATCCTCTTCAGCACACTAGCTTTGACCATGGACTAGTATTGGTAAAAAGGTCAATCACACGCAATACTATAGAATACTTGAAAATGACGATCCAAAGTTTGCATATATTTTCCAATGTTCTGCGTACAAATTTCCACTACAAACATTTCGGTGGGTCTGGACCTAATTGTTTTATTGTTTACCAATGTCTATGGAAAGAAGCGAATATTTTCTTGAAAGTATATTGAAGAATTTTGCCATCCTCATTGACAATCGTATTAACTACGGGGCACGCTCTTTCTCAACTTGATAAGAATGTTACCAATCAACCATGTTGGTTATATATATAACCCTAGATAAGAAGACCAACTAGCCAAAATAATTCAATCTTGGTCAACAATACTATCACATAATTGGTACCACTGGCAACATCAAACATTCAAGCAAATCATGTTTCTATATGTAAATCGGTTGCTACTTATGGACCTTTGTCAAATTATGGACAATAATATGCATCTTCAGAAATCAATTCCAACTTAAGAAATGAAAAACTTATATTACAGTCGGCAAGATTATGGGACATATTCTAACAGAACCAAGTACAGAGAACTTCTAGTTAAGACTTAACTGCTTAGATATATCAGTTCGAGCGGCTTTGCTAGAATTTGAATTCTCCACTTCATTTGGTCTCTTCTGTTTTAATGAACCTACACAATGTGAGACACAAAAAAACGAACTATTTAAGTCATGCTCAAAGAATCAGATAGAACAGATTCCACCACATCAGTAATTTCAACAGTGCTGATCTGACGAGGTTAAAACACTCATACATTTTATTTTAATACAAAATCTAGCTTACCAATGCTTTTGAGATTCTTCTCATTTTTTGCCATATTGTTGAGATTCTTGTCCTGTCAAATTATAATTGAAAAAAAAGAGCAATCTCAAACTAAGCTGCAAAAATATCAAAACAAATCAAGCCAAAAGATTTGAATCTATCACTCATAGGTACCTTTATAATTGGGTCCCCAACTTCACCAGCACCAAGGCGTTGGGCATGCCAACCTTGCATAGCACGGGCAGCAGCATCTCTTCTAGCCCTTCCTTGTCCTGATCCTGATCCTTGATAACCATTTCCCTGTGAAAAGTACATAAAACTAATACTTATGATGTACTCACACTATGCCTTCTGCAGTTATAGCAACACCTAACCCGCTCACCTCACATGACAACTAACACAATCGCAGAAATATGATCAGATACAAACCCACAGCAAAAGGTTATGTACAAGCACATTTACTCGTATTGTATATTAGGAATTTTAAGCCATCTTCGCTCATATAATAAGTCAAACATCATATCCTTTCTTCTTGTACAGTTTGAAGCATCTCACAAACGATATACCCTCAGTTCACAACAGATACAACAGGCGTTAACAGACATTGTGCATCTCCACCAATTTAGTTTAGTTCAATTATACAATATAAATTTCTGCAATAATGAGAGAAAGAAATAAAATCTTCTCAGCTCAAGAGCCACAATACAAGAGTTTCCTATAGTAACAGACTTTTTCTGCTAAAAATCTAATTGAAGTTACAAAGACGTAGTAGGAACAACTGAATACAAACTCACCTCAGCATCAGCACCAGAAACTTCAGGGAGCATTACTACAGGGAGTTGAAGCTCACCACTTTGTGTCTTATGCCTTTCAAATTCCAGGAGAGACTAATGCATATAGGGGAAAGAAATTAGGTTAATGTATTCTGTATATAAGAGGTAGCACCAAGTTATTATTGATAAAGCAGAAAAGAAGCAAATGCTCGAAAGAGCAATACATATGAGCATGCTTTCATTGTTAGTTCCACTTATTCCAAAATAAATAAGGTTGAGCAATATCTAGTTAAAGCATTTGTACCATATCATCTTGAAAGAAATGTAGCAGATGGATGGAACCCAACTGACATTTTTTGGGGTTTCTTTTTCTTTGCGGGTGGGGGTGGAGGGTTAATAATATAAATGTGTTACAGCATGAAAAGTTAAAAGAAAATCATCACCTTCTCATAGAAAATCCGAAAGGTCCAAGAAACTGTTGTACAAGTCCTGCAACAATAAAAAAGATAGGAGAGGGTTGAAAAAACTCCCAACGTTACTTTATTTAAATCAATGAAGAAGTCTACATAATAATAGATGTCATATTCATTTAAACCAAAATATTCATGAGTACTGTCCTTTTACACAAACCAAGTAGAATGACAAGTTAATTTTCAGTAAAATATAAATATAAATATTAGGCACTACAAAACCAGATGGGACAAAATCATTTGATGTGCAACTTACAAAGCCAAAAGGAGTTTTAAAGAGAAAAAAAAAATGCCTTACTTTGGTGGATGGAATGACTCTCCCACCTGCCTCCATAACTTGGATCCAGTTACCTAATAAAGGTTCACAAATTCATAAATTTGGCAGTTCAAAACGTCATATTTTTTAAAACTTAACTGTCAATGCATTTAACAAAAAAATGATTATCAAAGAAGTCCAAGTTTCTAACGAAGAGAACAACATTAAGTCACTTGTGGTAACATTTTGAGAAAGTCAGTCCAAGTAACATAAAGGGCTCTCAGGTTTTCCAAGATCAGGAAGCAAAGTGGTTCTCTACTGAAGATACTAGTGAGTGCTCTTCAAGTCCACAAGTTGTAAGAGCAATTGCACCACATTTTCATGTTTATGAGACACGTTTGAGAACACATGTCAACTTCAATCTTAGTTCTTAATAATACTCCAGTCAAACAAGAAGATTTTTGAAGCTTTGGACAAGTTATAGCTACAGCTACAGCTTTTGGCCTGGTTATAAGAGCTCGATCCTAATAATAAAGTTCCTCTCTACATGCCCTATAGTGACAATGAGTTGAAGTAACCGTAACAAATATTTTAACTGTCACATGAAGGAACTCATTTCATAAAGTATTAAGAAAACAAAAGGTGCCTTATAATACAGTAGGTTTCATTTCTGAAACAAACCAACAAAGGTAATTGCAATACCATATCAGACACATTAGTGTGCACCAGTTAACAGATACTTGATCATGGTACATCTGTGATGAAGGAATGTTCTTTCCATAGACTTTAACTACTGAAATGAAACAATCCTAGATGAAAAATTTACTTAATGTTTCCATCAGCATTTTGTTTCACACATAATATGGATGCATGATTACGTTCTTATCTCAGAACCTCGAAAAATATCAACACCAAATTATTTTATTCCAAGTATATTATCCATCCTACTCCTGTGACAAGGCAACAAAAATGCACACTCATTATGGATACTTTTGATCTTTAAGCACTAGGACAAGATTTAGCTTGAGTTCTTAGTTGTATTAATCTGCATGGCAAGTCTGAAAGCATCCAAACTTTTAAATACACTTATAAGTCAAGGCACAGGCATGAACATTACAGAAATACAGAACATTTATCTTAATCCCAGGAAATTGTAACATGGAGTACAAACAAAATTAATGTGAAAGAACATTAGGAACATCAGGACATGCATACCCTGTCATAGCCTCCCAACCTAATTACGGCCCTCCATAACCTAGCAGCCACCAAAGCAAGGAAATAAATATTTATGCGAGGACAGGGTCGTAGCAAAATCAACAGCTCAGCATGCTTACTTCAGACAATTTAGTGGCTGCCCATAAAATTTGGGTGGTTTAAATTCCATTGTCCTTTCCCTGTAGAAATGCTCGAGCTCCTTCATGAATGCAGCTTGATCCTCAGGTGTTCCGTCATCATCCTCTCCCATCTAAAAATGAAAGAGAGAGAGAGAAAAGTGCATTTTAAATTAATATTGGACATTTCCAGCATTACATGATTCCTAAATCCAATCTTATAATTTTGCTTGTATTCACCACAGAACATTATATTTCTTACAAAAGGTTGTGTTGCGTGATTAGAAACAGTCTGGGCTGTTTCTCCACAATGGTCTGCAGTCTTTGTAGAAGAACATCTGATGAGGGAATTGGGTGTGAAAGGTTGAAGCTGGCTTGCACGTGAAGATTCTTCAGCATCAGGTTTGGCAGCAGTTTCAATAGTTTTTTCGTTCCCATCAGTTTCATGGCTCACAAAGAAAGATTCTGCACCCTGTTCTTTATCTTTAACCATCTCATCCTGATCATCGTGAACTGCATCTTCCATCTCTTCAGCCTCACCTGGTCGAACCTCACCTACCTCAGCATCCTGTCCTTGAAGATCTTTATTAGCAAAACTTTCAGTTGGAAGTTGCCTATTTTGTGAAGGGACATTTCCAGCATCAACATTTTCCACCATCATCTCACCAGCAACATGTTTAGTATCATCTGTATCCTTGCCAATTTCTCCATGCTTCTCCACAACATCTTCATTCGGTCTTTTCTCGACATCCTCCCCTTGGTTTCCATCCACCACATCATTCTTAGCAGGCTCATCTTCTTTCACCCCAGAATTAGTAGCATCACATTCAACCACTTGAAATTTTACGTCTACATCTTCATCAGGTCTCTTCTCAACATCCTCCCCTTGGTTTGCATCCACCACATCATTCTTAGGCTCATCTTCTTTCAACGCAGAATTAGTAGCATCACATTCAATCACTTCAAATTTTATGTCACCTTGTTTCTCCGCTGCACTTGTAGCAGCAGTTTGTGCTTCAGCCACGGTTTCGCTGTTTATAGGCTCTTTATAATCTCTAGCAGCAGTTTGAGCTTCAGACGCAGTTTTAGTGTTTATTAGCTCTTTAACATCACTTTTGGTAATGATTATTCCACAGTCTGATCCTTCTATTGGCTCACTGGCCTCTTTTACAGGGTTAGTTTGGTCTTCCACTTCTGTCTTCACATCCATCTCGTCTTTAACAGTTTCATCTATAACTTTATTTAGGTCTTCTTCGACATTCTCCCTTCCATTTACATCCCCCGAGGCAGCAGCTTCACAGGGAGCTTCCTCTTCGCATTCAACCTTATGGTCAACCACTTTACATTCAGACTCCTGGATATTATTTCCTGAATAATCATGAAACTTTTCTGCATCTTCCATCTCTACATCACTTTTGCTCATTTTGGTATTGACTGAAAGATGTAACATAGCAGTCGTTAAGACGCTTTCTTCTAGATAGTTCTCAACACCATGGACAAGAAAAAAGGAACCCAAACCTTGTAATACAAAAGAAAATCCTAAACAACGGAACATGAACAGTTCTCATTAACTTTTACATATTTATTTATCATAGTTCAACCATTATCATTTAAAACCCTAATACCGTTGAAAAAAGAAATAAGGAAAAACAAAGTCAATTTCTCATATACATGAACGACAAAAACCCGAAACCATTCAGCGTAATAGCATTACAACTACGGCGCAGAATGAGTGCCTGATTATGATCATTCCAGATTAGATAAGCGGGAGAAACGCAATAAAATCATTAAAAAAAATAAAAATATATCCGACAAAAACCGTAAGCGGAGAAACTTGCCTGAAAAAACAACACGAGTCAGCTGCGGCGGCCAGAGCTTGAAGATGTTGAATTGTGGGGGCAATCGAATCTAGGATTTTGGCTTGTTCTGTTTTCAGTTGGAGCAAAATGAGGAGACAATGCGCGAGCGAGTGAGCTGGTGTGTTTTGCACGTGTTGGATTCGACCTGAAAATTATATATTAGTAGGATTTTTTACTTACAAATTGGGAGAAAAATAACGCTTTATTCACAGGTTGGAACCGAAATTACGTTTCTTCACTGTATGCTAACGGCGAAAACTCGGCGGCGAAGCGGGGAGAGAGAGAGAGAGAGAGAGAGAGAGAGAGAAGGGGAACTCTGTTTCTGCAGTTTGGCAGTTCAAATGAGAACTGAATTGGATATGGTGCGGACGAGCATTTAAGTTGACTATTTTACCCCTGCTAAATGAATTGCGTCATTTGCTCCTATCATTTGAGGTGGTCTTGGTGCAAACGGGTTGCACCTCACTTAAATCGATGTACCCTAATTTGAATTCATATCATGATCATAATTATATAATTATTTTAAATATGAGTCAACTCGATTGCACGGTATAACTAATTTCTCCCAAGTTTTAGTGTTTTCCATTTTATAATATAACTTCATTACACTACCATCCTATTTTTATAATGCATAGTACATAAGCGGAATTAAACTCAATACCCCTCGTAAAATTTTAAAAGAAAATTTTATAGTGTCTTAATTTTACCATTTAAATTAAATTTTATTGGCTTTTTTTTATAATGTTATGTTTTTTATTTATAAATTTCTAACTTTAAACGCTTTTTAAAATATATTAAAATTTGAGAATGAAATAACAAGTTACTTTATCGAATTTTTAGATGTAACGACATCAATAAATGGATGAGATTGTTTGGGTATCTGTAGTCAGCATATAAACAAAACTCTGTGAACCCTTCCGCTGCGATAAGGGTTTCTCGGGAGATTAGCGTGCTTTTCACTGGAAAAAGGAGTCATCCTCTTCACGAGAGGGAAGTCTTTGTCCTCTCCGTTTGATTTGTTGTTTTTGTTTTCTCTGTTCATCTATGGATCCTGACGAGATTGCCAGACGTGTGGCGGATCTTCTTTTGGCTACAGAAACCTCCACTAAAATCATTCGAATGACAACACAAGAATCAGAATCTGAGAATAAAAAAGCAGCAGGGATGCTCATTGGTAAGATCTTCGCTGATAGACAACACCCACGCGAACTTCTGCGTGAAAAAATTCCATCGGTGCTCCAGATCCGGGGTTATGTTGATGTGGAAGTTGTGGGTTTTAATGTTTTTGTTTTGCACCTTGATCTTGAAGCCGATTTGGCTAGGATACTGTCTGATGGACCATGGCACCTCTTTAATGACTTGATGGTGATTCGGAAACCTGACCCCATGAAAACGGTCGCTACTACTGAGTTCGTGGATATCTCTATTTGGATCCAACTTCATAACCTTCCTTTGGCTTGTATGAATTCGAGGATGGTCAGGAGGATTGGGGAGAAAGTGGGGGCCTGTTATGGAAGTGGAGGAAGGGGAAGGGGGGAGATGTCTGGGAAAGTTTACTAGGGCACGAGTTTTGCGCTCTATTCAAGAGCCACTGGTTCGCTGTGTTCCGATTGAGGTGGAAGGGAACAAGGAGCCAATGATGGTTCTAGTTTTGTATGAGAAACTTCCTGACAATTTTTGCTTTGCTTGTGGGAGAATTGGCCATTTCCTTAAGAACTGTGAAGGGAGTGAGGAGGCAAAGACCAAGCCGAGCTTTGGAAATTGGCTCAAAGCCGGGAGGGGAATAGATTACAGGAGAAATATAGGAGGATCAAGGCCACATATGCCCGTGCAACGCACCACGCCAAAACAACCCACTCTGGGGGCAAGTGCCAGACCTCGGCCACCTCCGAGAGGCGATCCACCGGTGCAGAACGAGAGAGTGGGGGCAGCTTTAGCTCCACCACCGGGTTTTGAAAGAAGTCTTGCCGTTTACAACACGGGCAACAGATTGGGAAAGGGAATTGAGGGTGAGTGCAGAGAGGTGGTGGAGGGACAACAGAGGGTGGAGCAGAGGGAAAAAGAAATCAGGGGAGAAGAAATAGAGGAGAAGGGGCGAGGTAGAACTGAGCGAGAAGAGGGAGTTCAGGAGGTTGGAGAGGTTCTTATGAGTGAGGGGGAGTTAATGCAGGTGGATTTAAGGAAAAAAGAGAGCCTATTTATTGCTGATAGTGGAAACAAAGGAAAAACCCAAGTGGAGGTGAAGACAAGAGAGGGAACAGGGCTTGAAGGGGGGACCCCACCCAACACCATTTTCTTTATTCCTCCAACCAAGAAGACTAATAACCCTAAAGGCAAAGGGTGGAAGAGGTTGGCAAGAGACAATAATCAAGCTTCTGACATAGCCATAGTGGAGGTCACGACACAAAAGATTCGATCCTTAAAGAGAGACTTTGACAAAATTGACCAAAGTGAAGAGGCAAACCCAATGACAAAATGTTTAAAAGTTGGGCAGGGAGACAATGAACTCAATGGGGGAACGGCGGTGGCTGCGGAGCAGTCCCGCCGATCATTATGATTTGCCTGATTTGGAATGCGCGTGGGATGGGAAAACCACATGCATTCCATGAGCTCCGGGCATTGTTGACCGGTTTTTCCCCGGATCTTGTCTTTTTGTGCGAGACAAGGCTCGTTGCAAGTAAGTGCACTTGGTGGAAATCTCAACTCGGGTTGGAGGGTGCTTTCTTTGTTGATGCGAGAGGAAAGAGCGGAGGGTTGGCCCTTTTGTGGGGAAAGAGTCTGGATGTGAAGGTGGTGTCGTACTCGGAGGGACACATTGATTGTTTGGTGGCTGGAGTTGATTACAAGTTCCGTTTCACGGGGTTTTATGGTAACCCCGATACTGAGAAACGTCATTTTTCGTGGGATCTCCTTCGACGTTTGAGTGATATTCAACTTGCTGATGATCTTCCTTGGCTGGTGGGTGGAGACTTTAATGAGGTTTTATCCTCTAAGGAGAAACAAGGAGGACGTGCTAGGCCGCCGAAACAAATGAACGATTTCCATGATTCTCTCATTTACAGTTTGCTCCGGGATATTGGCAAAGGGAATGACGAGTTCACTTGGTATAATAAACGAACTGAAATGGCGATTTTTGAGAAACTTGATAGATTCTTGGGGAATCGGGAATGGATCGACTGCTTTGGCCAAAGTCAAGTTAAAACTCTTGATTTCTTCGGGTCTGACCATCGGGCTGTGATGTGTACAGTGGCTAGGGAGAATTGTAAGCCCATGTTTATGGGCAGAGGGAGATTCCATTTTGAGGATAAATGGTTCATGGAGAAGAGCTTTGTACCCGACTTCTTGTGCGAATGGGATTCTCTTCATCACGAAGGTGAACTCCCTAACAGAATGGTGGGGTGTGAGAGGTTTCTTAAGGGATGGGCGGGTAAGAAGTTTGAAGGGCTTGCCAAGCAAATTAAAAAGCTTCGCCAAGATAGAACTGTGATGATGAACAGCGTTGGGAATAAGTACTCGGCAGCGGATATTCTGGCTATTTCGAATCAGATTGAAAGAGCTTGTTGAGATTGAGGCACAACATTGGAAGCAGAGGGCTCGGGTGAATTGGATGACGAATGGTGATAGGAACACCGGAGTGTTCCACTCTCAAGCTTCTAAACGCCGGAAAAAGAATACCATTCACAAGATCAAGGATAAGATGGGACAATGGCATGGGGATGAACTTGGTAAGGCAGCGGTCATTCTGGATTACTTCCAAGACCTATTTGCTTCGGGCAACCCCAAAACTGAGGAGATTGAGAGGGTGACTGAAACTGTGGAAGCCTGCATTAGCCCGACTGATTTTGAGTTCTTAGACAGGCCTTATACTGCTGAGGAGGTCCGGGTTGCCTTATTTGACATGCATCCGACCAAGGCACCGGGCCCGGATGGCTTCAATGCTAGATTCTACCAACGTTTTTAGGCCGGATGTGGGTGATTTTGTGACTGAACAGGTGTTGGCAGCGCTTAATAATGAGGTGGATTTGACTTCTTGGAACAAAACCCTTCTTTGCCTTATTCCAAAGAATGATAAACCCAACTCGGTTGCTGATTTTAGGCCTTTGAGTTTGTGTAATACTTCCTACAAGCTTGTGTCCAAGGTCATTGTGAACCGACTGAGATTGGTTCTTGGGAACTTCGTTGATCAGACCCAGAGTGCTTTCATCAAAGGTCGTTTGATCACGGACAACATTTTGATCAGTTTTGAGTGTCAACACTGGCTTAGGAGCAGGAAACTCGGTGAAACGGGGTATGCCGCTCTCAAACTTGATATGAGAAAAGCGTACGATCGTGTGGAGTGGAATTTCCTTGAAGCGATGATCCGAAAGGTTGGTTTTCCTGAAAAGCTTTGCATCCTTCTGATGAGATGTGTAAGATCTGTCTCTTTTTCCTTTTTGCTGAACAGAGCAGTCTTTGAGGGTATTCAGGCGACTCGTGGTTTGCGGCAAGGAGACCCTCTTTCCCCGTTCTTGTTCGTCATCTGCGCCCAAGGGTTCTCTTCGCTCTTCCTAAAGTTTGAGCAGCAAGGTCGTGTTCACGGGGTGCCTGTCATCCCGAGGCAACTGAGCATTTCCCATTTGTTTTTTGCAGACGACAGTCTGGTCTTTTTCCGTGCCAAGGTCGATGAAGCTGCTGCCATTAAAGAGATTATTTTGACATATGAGATGGCGTCGGGGCAGTCAATCAATTTCGACAAGTCCTCTGTAACTTTTAGCCCGAACACGAGGAGGAGAGACGAGAGGGTGATTATGAGCAGCTTGGGAGTTAGATGTGGTGACGGTATTCAGAAATATTTGGGAGTGCCTGCCTTTTCTATTCGCCAAAAAAAGACTTCAGTTTAGATATCTCACCGAGAAAGTGCAAAAGAAAGTTTCTTTCTGGAATCAGCGGGAGTTCTCGGGTGGCGGCAAGGAGACTCTCATTAAAGCGGTTATTCAGGCGATCCCTACTTATGCTATGCAATGTTTCAAGCTGCCGGATTCGATCTGTGATGACATTCACCGTATTTGTGCAAGTTTTTGGTGGGGGGACAAGGATGACAGACGCCGAATGCATTGGAGACGGTGGGAGGTGCTTTGCAAGCCTAAGGATGAAGGCGGTATGGGATTCAGGAACCTGAAACATTTTAATAAAGCTTTGGTGGCAAAGCAAGTTTGGAGGATGATTCGGCAGCCCGACACTCTGGTGGCTAGGGTTTTTAAAGCAAAGTACTTCAGGGATGGTGACGTTATGACGGCCCCGGTCAGAAAAAATGCATCTTTTGTGTGGAGGTCTTTGGCGTGGAGTAGGACTGTTATCGAGGCTGGTTCGATTTGGAAGGTTGGTGACGGCTCCAAGATCCGTGCCTTTGCTGACCCGTGGCTCATGGATCGGCAGTCCGGTATTCCGAAGGGGAAGGCGGAGGGGGCCAATGAGAACACAAGAGTTGCTGATTTGATCACTGAACAAGGCGAATGGGATGATGAAAAGCTTGAGGCGATGTTCTGGCCGTTTGAACAGGCCGCTGTTCGGACGACGCCGATTCGTGAGTTTGGGGACGCTGATGAGAGAAGATGGAAACATGAGCCGAGCGGTTGTTTTTCTGTGAAAACGGCCTACTTAAGTGAACATGGGTACTATGAAAGAAACCCTAATTGCAGTCAAGGTGACAAGAAGATGTGGGGCAGATTGGTGTGGAACTTGTCGGTGCCTCCCAAGGTCAAAAATTTTTTATGGAGGGTTTATAACGATCTTATCCCAACTTCGTGTAATCTACGTGAACACCACATTCCGGTTGAGGGTTTTTGTGAAAGATGTAAGGACAAATGGGATTCCACCGAGCATAGCCTCGTTTCTTGCCCAACAGCTAGGGCAATCTGGAAGAAGACGAGATTTTGGTCTTGTTTGTTGAGGATGAGAGGCGCGACGATGACAGATATTGGGAATGCAATTCTGGGCGAATTTTCACAAGAGGAAGCTGAGCTTTGGGGTGTCATGCTCTGGAAATTATGGTCCTTTCACTGTGCATGTGCGCATGGGGATGGCAGTTTCATTGCTCTGCCGACGGAGGGGGAGTGCGAGGCTTTCTGGACCGCTTTGCAAGGGAGAGAGTTCGATGGGGGTTAAAGTCGGCAGCAACAGATGGTGTCCACCGACTAAGGGGAGTTTTAGGGTGGATGTCGACTCTTGTTTCAATCCCGGTCAAAATTCTTTTGGGGCGGGGATTGTGATCAGAGACGATAGGGGCAAAGTGGTTCGAGCTGTGTCTAAAGCTAAGGGGCCTTCCTCTAATGTTTTGTTTGCGGAAGTTGGGGCGGTGGTTGACGGGGTGTTGGAGTGTGTGGAGAGGAAGCTGTTCTCTTTTGAGATCTTCACCGACTCACTGCTCGCAGCAAGGATTTTGGCCTCTCCTGGTGAAGATGCCGACTACTTGCCGGATGACATTCTCGCCACCTTGAGACGTGCAAGAGATCTCGCTCTTTTTGGGGTGTTTCATGCCCGTCGTTCTGCCAATAGGGCAGCTCACTTGCTTGCCCAACATGCTGGGAGGACTAAGCAGGATGCTTGTTGGGATTTTTGTTTTCCAGTTTGGATGCATGATGTTATTGTTGACGACTGTGGTTGATATATATGACTACCTTCTTTTCAAAAAAAAATAAATGGATGAGATTTATAAATTTCCACTCATCATATGTATTTAATGAGTTGACTCGTTATTTTACCGTTGAATCTATCTGACGAGGTGATTCATTATTTCATTGTTAAATTTTGTATAATCAGACAATTTTTCTATTAGCTATCTTTTAATATAAAATGAAGATTTGATGCAAATCCTAGAAAACGCTCAAATTGATAAGACAAAAGAAGAATAACCATTATTAATAGTCACTTCTAACGAGGCATCAGATTGCTTATTTTGAAGATTGAAGATTAAAAATTGCTCCCTCCATCCCGTGAAATATGAGTCGTTTTATTTGAGCAAGTATATAGTGCGTTAAACGTAATAGGTAAAAAGGTGAAAAGGTGAATAAAAAAAATTATCATATAAAAAAATAACAAGTTTCGTGGGACGTCTTAAAAAAGAATACTACTCATATTTCGTGGGACGGAGGAAGTATTGTTAATATCTTGAGTTCAAAAAATGAAGAGAATAATTGATACTACATCCGTGCACAAAAAGTATGACATTTTTGTTATTTTTGGCGTTGATCAAAAGTATAACATTTTCCTTTCTTAACATGATCCCATATCTTTTTTATATATTTTATTCTTGCAATTATTATTTATTTATAAAAAAAAATCCAAATTCAATCTCAACCACTCAATTCATATAATTGCAGGGTCATTTTTTTCATTACATAAAAATTACCACTAATTTTATTAAAATTTGTGTCCATCAAAAATATCATACTTTTGGTGAATGAAGGGAGTAAATATTCAAAGTTCTTGAAATTTATTGAAAAAAAATTTAACAATACATCTATTTCATAGATGAATACTTGGAGACATACCAATGAACAAGGTTTGGATTTTATTGTTATTAAATAAATTTACGTAGATTGGAAAGTTTAAGGGAACATTACAAGAATTCTACTATTTTAATTTATGTGTTGTCACTTAATTTTATAGTAATGTTATGATTATGATTGGGCTTGACAAGGTTTTTTTTTTTTTTTTTGGCTTGATAATTTTATAGTAATGTTATGCTTATGATTTGACTTGACAATTGGTTGGACTATAGACATTTGGCTTGACAATTGATTGGACTAAAAACTCATGGATATATTGTACATTCCCTTTGTAGGAAATTGGTTATTGAGTTGATCAATGTTTGGCTAATTTTTAAATATCGAAAATATTTAATTTAGCAGAATTAAATTATACGAGATCGATCTACATTTCGAGTAGATGATCGTAATAAATTTACTTACTCAAAATCGATTTTCGGTGAGTGAGAAATAGTTTATCAAAGTTTGGTACTTGAAATATGGAGTTGTGGGAAAATGATAAGCATTAAAGAGATGTTAATGCCTAACTCACATTGATTTGTGGATGATAATTAAGATATTATATAAGTTATTACATTAGTACATGTAATAAAATTGTGTGCACAAGTGATGGGTTGCAAAGCCCACACACGCGCGCTGCCGCAGTCGCTGCCTACCCGGCAACCGACGCCTCGACCCTGGTCTTAGACTTGGATCTTGACAATTGGTCTTTGGGTGGCCTCTTGGGCCAATCCTTAGCTCCCAATGACTTATAACTTTGGACTAAAGAATTCTTGGCGCAAAAAAGGAACAAGGCCCAATATGTTGGGCCCATGCGTGCACACAGCCGTTGACTCGGCAGTTACAGTCCTACAACATGTAACGTCCATCATTATGAGACGGGAGGGAGTTACATGGCTGAATTCAAACATCCAGCGGTTACACTTGTAACTCACAGCAGTTTCGAATCTTCCTTAATGAGAATTTATTGTTGTCATGACTCCCCCATGGGTGGACTGCACCATGCATAACACACTACGAAATTGTCCAGATTTTCAACATACAAGCATTTTCTCTATATTCATATAGTCTAGAGCTTTGTTCTCGCATCATTTCAGTTTGCCGGAGCTCGTTGGTTTGCGATGCTGCTACCCACGAGACGAAGTCGTTTTATCTTTGGAGACGACACGCGTATCTCGTCTTGCGGATAGAGGATTCTCCTCGACTCGGCTTTATTTTCCTACGGGTTTCATTCTTGTATTTTTCAATGCTGTTTAATTCATTGTAATTTCTGATCTTCTACTTTTCTATCGCATTGTAATACGCCCACAAGCTTCTTATTTCCAACAATTCTGAAACACTCAATTGCTGATTTATTATAAGGGAGGTTGGTTTTTCACTTGAAACTTTGTATAGGTTTTTGATGAAATAAATATCAACATTTTTATGAAAATAATTATTAAAGCATTATTTAACTGAACATGAATAACGGAACTGATCGAAAAATGAAGAGCGCTTGAAGAGTAACTGAAGAACAGTGCTAAAGTAAAGGAAAATGCTCTGTATATTTTTGATAGTGTAAGTCTTACCAGTGAAGTGAGCTAACTATTTATAAGAGAGATACAGATAGGATAAAATAGTAAATTCGGTGATTCAAGTACGTTGCATATTCTTCACCAAGTTCATTTCGACAATCACACTAATAATAACTAACTTGCAGTTTTTGTCGTCATACTTCACCTCTAACTTGATATATTGACCGTAGATAAATTAATGGGCGTCGGTTTCCTTCTCGTCTTACTTCGAACGGTGTTGACTTCATGTCTATAGTCTCTGATACTTTATCTCTAGCTTTTTGTAATTATCGATGATCTTTGAACAATTGCACTCTTCTTAAAAATGCCACTTCAGCTTTAACGTTGTCTTTGGTTCTTTTTTAAATGGCGCTGACATGCCTCTTATTTCATGATTAACACAATGATAAGATAATTCAATATAGACTACTTCGAGTGAGCCAAAACTCCAAGAAAAGAGAGAGAGAGAAGGAATTAAGCAGCAGACTTGTTCATTCATTAATTGCAACGTACATCAGCATTCGGCTATTTAATGACTACTTGCCCAAAATGGCACTACACAAACATGTAGAAAACACAACGGAAAGATGCTCCTAACAGAAAGGTGGTCCCCAAGGTCAGGTGCTCCTTCGTCTGCTACATAACAAAGTCTTGAAAGCGCCCAGGGACCTTCTTGTTGCGAACAGGCCGTCGATCAGTAATTGGGCCTTCTCCCGATTGGGTTGCTCCTTCGTTTGAGATGTTGGGCTCCCCCGGTACAGATCCAGTAGTTGTATCATTCTCCCTACCTTCAAAAATAACCTTGTCCTCAAGGTTAAAGTTTGGGAATGAACGTTGCACCCTCTCCTTTGATTCCCAAGTTGAGCATTCTGGTGGTTCTCCAGCCCATTGAACCAACACCTGTTGCTGTGGTCCGGCGGAAGTAATAACTTCTCTTTCGCCGCAGATGGCGAGTGGAATCGGCAGTAGACATGAATTTAGTGAGGGTGTTAGTTGTGGCGGCGATCTGATTTTCCAGGTGGGCTGTTTGTGAGTCAATGTGAGCTTGAAGGGTGTGGATTGCGGACAAGATATCAGAGTCTGCCATGGGAAGAGAGGAAAATAATGAAAGCACCAATGATAAGATAATTCAATATAGACTACTTCGAGTGAGCCAAAACTCCAAGAAAAGACAGAGAGAGAAGGAATTAAGCAGCAGACTTGTTCATTCATTAATTGCAACGTACATCTGCATTCGGCTATTTAATGACTACTTGCCCAAAATGGCACTACACAAACATGCAGAAAACACAACGGAAAGATGCTCCTAACAGAAAGGTGGTCCCCAAGGCCAGGTGCTCCTTCGTCTGCTACATAACAAAGTCTTGAAAGCGCCCAGGGACCTTCTTGTTGCGAACGGGCCGTCGATCAGTAATTGGGCCTTCTCCCGATTGGGCTGCTCCTTCGTTTGAGATGTTGGGCTCCCCCGGTACAGATCCAGTAGTTGTATCACCCATATAGATAGCTCTGATTTTATATCATTTCCTCAGCTCTGGTGAGTGATGTTTTACCGTTTTCGTATATTTCGCGAATTATTTCTTTCCGCAAATAATAAAAGCAAGCTATCAGCACTGATGTAAGATTTACTCCTCATCAGCTTTTTCGGATAATCCTTTTGTTTATAAAAAATAGTTTTTTTTTTTTAATTATTATCATGAGTCGTTCACAAAAATTAATTCGTTTTTATTATTGAAAATATTCTATCACATAGTGGATTCATCTCTCCATCACACTACAATCAATTATTATTATGAATATCACAAATAATATTGTGTGTATGTTGGCCTAGAGTAAGAGGTTAATGTCCAAGACCTGATGTCTTGGGTTCGAGTTATCCGTCGCTCGGTTTTTGAATTTCTTTATTTACTTATGTAATTTATAAAATAAAATTATTATTATTAGAATATACTTAATTATTTTTATTAAAATTCATGCTGTACTTTTTTAGGATTATTTTTTGTGAACTGAAAAAGTACTTTTTTGTGGTTTTTTTTTTTTTTTATAAATTACATAAGTACATAAAAAAGTTCAAAGATCGCGCAACGGAGAATTCGAAACCAAGATCTCAGGTCTTAAACATTAACCTCCTGCCAATAAGTTAACACACGTACATCTGTGATCTTCTTTTAATTCCTTTAATGGGAGTAGTGCTGAGTTTGGACTTATTTATTTTTGGTACGGTCACTTCCCCTCTTGGCTGATTTCAGAATTTGTGCACTTAAATTTGGGATTCTTTCAATATGAAAAAGATTCATTCTGAATGGAGATCATGCATACGTAAATTTTTTGAGAAAGTTTCGAACATTATAGAACTAACAAGAATATAAACCATAATTTTCTTTTTCTTTTTTTCATTTGTATATGAAGAATAATTTTATATTGATTTCATGTGTATATATATAAGAACAAATAAAGAATAAGAAATGAAAATTTTAGTTTACATTCTACCTAAAAATATAAACGGTTAATTGCCTGTAAATCCATAACGTTTTCACGGAATTGGTTTTTGCTCCCAATTTTTAAAATATGCTTTTAAATACATAACCTTTCATTTTTGTCTCGTTTTTGTTTGGTGATCTATTTTTCTTACTCCGACGCCGGAATGACATGTTGGCAGCGGAATTGATGCCGTGGCAGCCGAAAATTGACACGTAAGCATATTATGACATGTGGCATAAAATAAAATAAAATAAAGAAAAAAAATTCTACATCATCATCATCTTTCCCAAACCCCCAATCTCAAACCCTAATTCCCCTCCCCTAATCGGCCGCCGCCTCCCCCCTGCCACCACCACCGGCGCCGCCCAAAACCGAATCTAAAGTTGTTGCCAAAATCATCTGCAAATGAAATTGACACACCTCCATTCACCACCACCATCACGTACTGCAACAACCAAATCAAACTCCAACAAATGAAATCAAATCAAACTCCAAATGAAATTGACACACCTCCAAATCAGCGAATGAAATCAGGTCTTACAGATTCTGGTTTGCCGATGATTTTGGCAGACAGTTTTTTCTCATTTCCCATTTTTTCCTCCAAATGCCGTCGGCGCGGGAAGGGCATCGGCGCTTCTGAGGTCGTAGTAGAGGGTGGCAGCGGCGGAAAGCAGGAGCTGTGAGCAGAGGAAGGGGCAGGGGCAACGGAGGGACGAGAGTTGGCCTCGCCCTCTCTCTCAAGTCGTCTCTCTCTCTCTCAATTTCTCAAATAATCTTCCCCCTCCAAAATCAAGTCTTGCATCTCTCATTTTTCTGTCAAGATTTCAGCCACCATAATTGGAAGACCGACCGCGTCTCGTTTGTCCTATCCCCCTTCTCAAATCGATTATGAGCCCTAGCTCTCTTCCTCCATCTGGTTCAGTCGTCGTCGTTCTCAAATCCGATGCTTTGGTCGTTATGGATTTGGGCAGAGAAGGGTACTCTAGCGTTGCCGTCGTTTTCAAATTCCATTGAGGCAGCAGCGGCACTAAGGTGGGGGAACGAGAGGGGGTACGGACGGCGCCAGATTGGGGAAGGGGGAATTAAGGTTTGGGGTGGGGGAAAGGGGAAGAAGACGATGGGGGGATTTTTCTTTTTTATTTTATGTCACATGTCATAATATGCTTAGGTGTCAATTTCTAACTGCCACGGCATCAATTCCGACTGCCACCGTGTCATTTTCGGTGTTGGGGTAAGAGAAAACCGGTCACCGGACAAAAACGAGACAAAAATGAAAGGTTATGTATTTAAAAGCAGATTTTTTTAATTGGGAGCAAAAATCAATTCCGTAAAAATATTATGAATTTACAGGCAATTAACCCAAATATAAATGAATTTTTGTATTAAAATTCTGTAATGGATTGTTTATAACACATCATAATGACCCGGATTGTGACTGTAATCTGAAAGACACAAAGATCAAAATTCAGATAAACTTTAACACAAAAATCTATGTTTTACCAAATTCTTCTATTTAAGAAATAAAATCACATTTCACACTAATATTAGTGGGGTTAGTTTACCCTAGAAACCAGCCACAATCGTGGTTTATTTGGTTATTTGTTATTTTCCCACAGTTCATTCACAATTAAAAGGTCACAGACAAAGCAAAGAAAGTCCGCACCATTAATGCAAAACTGGGTTTATATGTTAGTTTATTCTGATAAGGAAGGAGTAGTACAAACCACAACATCTGAAATCCATAGGTAGCACCACCAAAAATAGAAGAAATAAAAAGGAAAAAAAAGAAAACAGTTGTAGTCTGCAACAAAGTAAAATGTGCTTCTTCTACGAACTGGAAGGGGAGGACATTACCGAGAGAATGTCAGTAACAGAAGCCATGGCTGAGAGAGCAGCTTTCACAACATCTTGAGAGCAACCTGGTTTAACGATGGCTCGCACCTGTAGAATCAAAACCAACCAACTCTGTTGTTCATAATACTGCACAAAAAATAGAAGTACGAGGATCATCACAATTTTCGCACACACCTTCTCGAGGTATTCTTGCAGTTCCTTGATGCGTCCCATGTAATCCTGATCTTCAACGCAGAGGATCACGGGTCTGGCATCAGCACCGGGGCCTTCAAACTGAAGGGGGCCGGGGTTTCTGTAGATGTCGTCCATCAAGAACTTGGTTGCATTCTGTCTCAGCAACCTTGCCAAACAAATATCAAGCATCCATGTCATGTTTCTTATCATGAATAAGGATGTGTGCGCGCGTGCGAGAGAGAGAGAGAGATAGAGAGAGAGAGAGAGAGGCCTACTGGTAGGCCTTGCCCTTCAAATCGACAGTTGCAGGATGCAGGGCTGGTTGTCCAAGGATTGAGGGGTTATTACCATACCGCCTCACTGTCATCATAGCCTGAGAGGTGTAAATCACAACTTTCTTACTATATCTTTACGATGTTAAGTAGCGGTTTTATAGCAAAATTTTGCAGGGATAGAGATTGTACTGTGATAGGAGCAGCACCACACCGCCACTTATTCACGGGGTTCTTCAAGTTGTTAACAGTCGCCATATAACCATTCAACCCAGCAGCGATTATGTGATAGCCGATATGACCAAGCACCTACAATAACAACATTGCTATAAGCCCTAGCTTTAGGAAATACTAACCAAAATGCTAGCATAAAATTGAAAATATAATTTACATAAGCATAGTCACAATCAAACTTGGAAGGCAGTGATCCGCGAGCCTGATAACCGAAGAAATGGCAAATTGCATTGAATTTCTTCCCCTTGTAGGTTCCTTCTTCCTGCAAGAAGATGCAGCAAAATGCCAAAATCCATATAAGCCATCTTTCGATAGTATCAAGTACCAAAAGAAACGGGTGAGTAGAAAATCTCAAAGTCCAGTCTTGACACACAATGTAGGAATATATAAAGCTTGATAGCATGAAGTAGCAAATTCACTAACACGTCCGAAATCATATAACAAAAGCTTGAGTTAGCTTAGAATACTGTAGTGAATATAAAACAAAAGCATGCAAGTTAGTTACCAGCCGTTTATTCATTTCTGTTTCAACAAGATGAGCTAAGAGCTTTTCCGTCTCAATCTGTCAAGGTGAAAGTAAGATTAGTTGATAAATAAACACCTTGCCTATAGATACAAAATAGACATTTTTCCAGTACCTGAGAGAGCTGCGCAGAGTCATCTGATTCTGGGTGAAGAAGGAGCTATAACACAAAATTAACTTTCAGCATAAATAAAATATGGCAGATATATTAAAGATCCGTATATAACACAAGTACCTGATTTCTAATAAAAGGAGGCAGGAATTCGAATAATGCAGAAGCCCATGGTGAAAGTTGACCAGAAATATTGTCAGCAGAGACACCTTTCCTGAGTAAACTATGAATTTCCTGGAGAGGTACCAAATTATTACAGATGCACAATAACTTCATATCCATATCAAATCAGAATATGACAAAAAATCTCCGGCTCTAATCATCTCAGTTTCTTATTTATGTTTATTCTTTCATCTATATTTATTTTATGTAGGACGGAGAAAGTCAGAAGCTGAGAAAAAACTTAAGAAGCCAAAGAGCAATCCAGTTTACCTGCAACAGAGCATATACTTCAGGAATACTTTCTATGAGCCCCTCAGGCAATAGAACTACACCATGGTATTTATCTGAAAAGAAAAATTAAAACTTTCAGAAAGGATTAGTTGGTGCAAACAATGAAGAACCAACAAGAGCTCTTGACGGACCTTGTTCAGCCCTTGCTTGAACAGCATCGCATAATTGTTTGGTGATGTCAAAAAGTGTAAGCTTAGATGCATCCACCTCTTCCGCAAGAATTACCTGTATTGAATGATCAAACCTCTCTAAGAGACAAAGAAATCATACAATATCTTGAAGTTCATTCTTGTAATGGAAAGTTTCCAATCAAACTGATATAAGAAAAGAAAGAAATAAGTACAGACCATATTGGGATGAGACTGAAGTGTGCACTCCAGTGCAACTTGAGATGCCTTTCTTCCCATGAGTCTTATAAAATAATAATACTGCACGGCAGAGAGAACAAAATTCTTCAGAGTTTGTAAGAAAATATAAACCTGATGTCGAACTATGGACCATAGATCCTGTCTTTCATAGTCAAAAGTCAGTCATATATAATCAATAGGACCCCAGGTTCTTCACATAAAGAGACTTCTTGGTTACATAATATCAAAATTTTCATGCGGATAAGAAAAGGCCCAAAAATTAGTACAGTCACAAGTGAAAACAGGCAAGTCACTCCTGAAGGATCTCTAGCAATAAAATGCAGAATTACATGAAGTAAGTTGCTTACCTTCTCTGCGGAGAGTGCATCAGTGCACACATTGCTGATGAGCTGGGAATTAACCTACAATAAGTAAACAAGACTTATAATCATTTCATTTGCTTATAGAATGGAAATGCATATTTTCTGCATATTTTTTGTTGGAATTTGTATTAATTTGCTTGAAGATAGAATGAGTGAATAATAAGATGACCAGATAAGAAAATTGTCAGGATTGATACATTGGAGTGTTCATGAGAAGAATAAGATGACCAGAAAGGAAACAATACATAACAAACTAACATGTCATCACATTTTCAACCCTCAAGACAAACTGGAGAAATCTGGAACAGAAATTATTACCTTACAAATTGTGTCAAAACCTACATTTGTCTCAACAAAATGGTTTTTAAGATCTCCATTTAGAGTAACAGGAATACCAACAACCTGCAAAGTTTAGCTATGTTTAGAATAAGGACAAATAAAAGTAATACAAAAGTCAAAACTGAACAAACTGCATAGATGAGAATAAACACTAGGTGCTAATAATGAGGTTACAAGGCATGGTCAGAAAAGTAAAAGCAACACTTCTAAGCAATATGTTTGATGAGGCACAAGTTCATGTAGTAGACCTTTGTTGGACACTTCCTTTCTGCAAATGTTTCTGCAAGTTGGGCAGCATCTGTGTTTGATGTCACACCTTCATAAGCACGACAAAGAAAAGTCAAGAAACTGATATAAAGTATATCATGGAAAGTTAGGGGAAGAAAAAACAAAACATACCCCCAATAATGACAAGAGCATCCAGCTTCAAAGTTGTGCATGCATCAAGTGTTGCATTGACTTGTTGAGTTGTTCTAATTTGATCTTTTGTCCGTCCCAACAAATCATAACCACCTTTACAGTATAACTCAACAAGCATAAGTGATCTGAGAATTCAACTAACATGTCAGATTTCCTACATGTCAGATTACCTTGGTTTTTGTAGGTTGCAAGAATCTCATCACTGATCTCTAAAGTTTTTTGAGCAAATAAACCTTCAGAACCACCTGGAAAATATGCGCAAGACTTCAACATACTATATTTCATTTAAAAAGAACACAATCGGCCAAGAGGAGCAAGACATGAGGAAGGACCAACAAAACTAGTAGGAAATACATGATGATTGATGACTAACTAGTAGATTAAGTGATCAAAAGCATAATAACTAAAAAAAAAAAGGCCCACAACAAAACCAATAAAATTAAGGAGATTTACTCAAGCAAGCAACTGGACAAAAATAAGGGAGCACCATAAATCTAAGAAAAAGAGTAGACTCCTCACCCAAAAAACCGAGCAACACACTTTTCGGATTGTGCACTTTTAGAGCTTCAAAAAGGCCCCAAATTACATTATGTCCTCCGGGAGATTGTCTACCACAAAACACCACTCCTACCCTGTGACAAGATATAAGAAGTTAACTCATTGGTAATTAGATTTAATGGAGGAGAAACAAATCTACTTCAACGTATGTAAAACGCAATTATTCTTTCTAAATTCAGTGGTAATGGATTACATACCGAACTGCAGGGTGATCAGTGATTATTTGAGCATCAGGAACCTTAGCCGTAGCTCTGAGGAAGTGTGCTAAACGTTGACCATAAGTGTGAGGAAAAGACCTTTTAATGGTGTGAGAACCAGTGGGATCTGCAGCTGTGGTTGCATCACCAAACTCGACACGAACTGTAGTTCCCTGTCCAATGCAATCATATGTTTTAAAAATACAAACAGAAATCAGCAAGCCAACCACTCTTTTCTGTCTAAGCAATACACATGGTGAAAAATTGCATGGGTAAATTTTGAACAGATGTGAATCAAGATCTTATGGATCTCGACTCGGTTGGTTTCGAATTCGAAATTTTATACTTCGGCTAAAAATAATTTTTATTCGATTAGTATTTATATAGAAATACAAAATTATGATATTCAATTTGATATTCTCACATATTCGACCAAATATATACATGTACACATATGTACAAATACTATAATATTTATATACTATGTTACACCATGCTTTGCACGACTAACACCTTTTTGTATATGAAGTATTATGACACCTAATAATAATTCATGATTAAAAAAAGGAAAATACAAAGAAATTACGTCCATAATGGTAAATTCTCACCGTGTCTTCAATTTCTAAGACTAAAATCCCTTCTTCCTCTACAAGCTACACTCTACCACTAGGGTTGTAAAATAACTAATCAAATAAGTACTGTTCGATTTGATATTCTAATTTTTATTAGTATTCATTACACCACTAGACCCGATGGATCTGAACTGATGTAAAAAAAAATCGAATCTGGATGTAGACCTAGCAAGATCCGGTCCAGATCCGACCCATTGCCATGCCTATCTCAGATTACCACAACCACACTGCCTAAAAATAAGTAGGTCAGATCACCACAGTGCCTAAACATAAGTAGTTCAGATCACCACACTGCCTAAAAATAAGTAGCACATTGCAACAACAATCAGAAGATGCACGAACACATCAGCCAGTCCAAAATATAGGATCTCTTTTACTAAACGTGAGCTCGTAAACTTCTCCCTAAAACTTTTGCTAGTTCTCAATAAGTGAATTCAAACCAAAATTAACAGTCAAAACAAAAAACGCAACGAAACTAGGATCGTAGGCTTTACATATTTTTTTTTTCTTAAGAGAGAGAGTGAGAGAGAGACCTGGAGGCAGGGCGGGAGCTGAGGTTCGTAGAGCGACCGGAGCTTCTGTAGATCAGAGAGTTCTCTTGCTATCCCATAATCGGAGTCCATTTCTTCAGACTTCAAAAACCAGCTGCAAACTATCTCTCGTTTTCTTCTTCTTAATTTCTTCCCGTTTGTATATATACGAAAAAGGGGCGGTATTACCAACCGAGTCGCTGCTGCCCCTTTGTTTAAGTGTAACCACTCTACTGTTTAGGGTTTTATATTTTTAATTAAAAATAATAATTGGTTTAATTGCTTATTCTAAAATTAAGTTATACTATAACAATAATAATAAATATTTATTATATAATAATATTATTAAAATAGTATAATTAATAGTGGAAAATGAATTATAAAACGTAAAATTTGAAACAGAAGATCTCATCCGAGTTCAAAGTAATTTGTAATTTTGTGTTTGCCTTTTTACTTTACAAATTTTGTAAAGTTGATGTATAAATATTAATGCAATATATTCCTTGGCTTAAATAAAAATGTTTAAATTGAGATCTTTCCAAAGGAGCCATATTCTTTCATGTTTCAGATATGACATGATCTTTCTTATCTTTTTATTTACTTTATATAAGAGCGTAGGAAATTTTGTATTTTTGGAGTGTAATGGTGGTAGGTGGCTTGCACATCGTGAATGAAAAATAAATTTAGTCTGATTAGTCACTTTTTAGGTGAGGAAAACAGCCATCTTACCCATAATGCCCGAGTTCCAATCTTTTTCACTTGATTTCCAAGAAGTGCGAATAATATTAAATGGAATGATATAGTCAAGTATTATTGGTATTGGTAAAAAAATATTTTGTTGCAAAACATTTCTGCAAATGGTGTAAGAAAATGGACCAACCGTATTGTAAGGCTTTTCCAGAAATACCCTTTACTTACCAACTTTATGCTTTAGTGTACAGATGGAATTGTGTGATCCGAATAGAATATGCTGATTCGTATATCCATGGACCATGTAATATACTAATATACCTTCTTCACAAATACACTTTTTTTCGCATAATAATTATTTTACAACCTACTCACAACAAATGCTTCGTAAATATCGTCAACTGACTGGGTCCCACTCCCACTATATTGAACTCGTTAAGTCGGTTGGATGTGTCCCATTCTTGATTTTTCAACTAATGCAACGCAATTTCGAAATTAGTGTGTTGCGAAATAAGATAAACCACTTATTATTCTAGTAATCAACACAGCCAAAAAACCCAAAGAGTCATAGTAGTTCTTGTAGGAAACCCAAAAAAATAAAATAAAATTAAGAAAGAAGAAGAAGTAGTAATAAGCAACAAAAGAAAGAGAGCAAACAAAGTGAAAACACCTGTATTCCACTCCACTCTCTCAACCTAGAGAAATAAGTGATGACCAACTAGCAAGAAACCAGATACAGTGCTGGCTGCATCACCTCTGCTGCTAAATAGCCTCACCTTCATTCTTGATCTCGAAGCTTTGCATCTCTTGCTCATCATAAACGAATGGAACATAGAGCTGTAATCCTCATTTCCTGCTTCTCTTCGAGCCACGCTTCTCCGCTCTGTGTTGTTGACGTTTTGCAGAAGACTCACTTCCAGAGCTGATAGGAGCTGGCTGGGCAGGATTAACAGGTATATGATGCCCAGGAACCCAAGCAGGGAACCCAACAGCAGGGATTCTGCACCACACAGAATATACCATTAATATTCAAAGCGCGAAAAAAGGCTGAAACCATTAGGTCGGAAAGGATCAAGTATATCACCACAAACACATAAAATGCTTCTTTCATAAACCAACATACATAAGATACTACATAATTCACTATGTCCATCACATTCACAGCCATTGTGTAGTTCCTTATGAAGATAAAGACTAGTTCAACGACGAAAAGACTTCTCAATCACAATGATAGCAAGATAAGAAACTAAGGTTTTCAGATAGATAAAGACTAGTTCAGTTATGAAAACTCCTCAATCACATGGTGGATACCAAGATATGCAGGTTTATAGTAATGAAAATGCATTCAATGATAATATAATCTTTTTGCTGGCTCATACAGCTACTCCGCTGCAAGACACCTCATACAATTTACGGAGCAAATACGACTGCACAAAAAGGCTCCTGGGTGCTGGGAATGATAGTATAGGAGTTGGAAAGTCCTTACCCAACAAGAGCACAGCAGACTCCTGCTTGGTCCTGGATGCATCAAATGCCTGACCACTGTGCAACGATAGCCGTAGAGCTTGATTCTCAGCGAGACAGCACTGGAGCAAAATCCCAAGCCGCTTGCATTCTGCTTCATAGTACTTGCTCTTCATCTCAAGATCGCGCACAAGCATCTTCTTCCTTTCCCTCGATCTAACGGCTGCATCCCTATTTCTCAATTGCCTGGAAGATAATATCTCATCAACGCTTGCTAACACAATGAGACAAACTAAAGATGAGCCACAAAATCTCCCCACATGAAGAGGCAAAATACCTCCAACACCCAACAAGGGAAATAAATTCTTCGTATACATAATCTAAGAGGCACACTCCGGTGCATCCATCCTAAATAAATTCTAATTTTGATTAAAAAGCTTAATAAACTGTAATTGGGTATTATAAATCATAATTGCGAATTGGTAAACCCTAATTGGCGTGGATGCACCACATCCTGATATACACAAGTTTTTGCCTTAATCTAAAGCAGAGGGTTTTGATCTAAATAACATTTACGATTGAAGAAGAAAGGAACAAGTGAATTCTTCGTATACATAATCTGGTGGTAAAATGTAAATACAGTATCAATCAGCGCTTCATCTAGAATCACTAAGCAACATTACCAGGAGATGATAAGTTCCTTAATTCACGAACAAGTAAAGCAGATTCTCCTTCTATTGTATCTATCCAAACACATACCAAAAACAACATCAAAACATTTACTATCAAAGCTCAGAAGCAATTACCTCTTTAGTTTCTTCGCATCGGGATCATCGGCATCACCATCATCGTCCGCGGCGCAATTCTCCCCCGTCTGCATACCATCCGCGCCATTCTCTTGGGGCTTCTCCCGCTCTTTCTCCTCCTCGCAATTCACAACGTCCACCAACTCTGGACTGGCCGAAGAGTCCTTGACCCGATCCGAATCCGACTCCGACCCGGGAAAACAATCGAGAAGCACGTCCGCAACAAACTCATCGGCTAAACCATCTTTCTCATCCGCCGGCTTGTAGGACTCATCGTTCAAGAGATACTGCTCTATGTCATCGATCGACAGAGAACAGCCGGAATCTGGTGACGTAGACAACCCATCCGCCGGCGGAAGGTTGCCTAAATCGAAGCAGAGGTCATCGGGCAAATTTTCCAAAAGATTATCCCAATCGATGTTCAGTTCATCTCCCAGAACTCCGCGATCAACCATTAACCCTAAACTGAACAGAACAGAATAACAACAAATCGAAAAAGAAAAGAAAAATGAACGTTGACGGTGGAACTGTAGAAGACGGAATTTACAAAGATGAAAGAGATGATTTCTGCAGGTTTTATGGAGCCCGGCGGAGCGGGAGCGCAACTGCGTGGATATTTCTGCTGCCTTCGCGGTTAAGGAGAGGTGGCGGGTGATCTGAACCGTCGGATCACACTACGGAGATTTACGTTGTATTTAGGGGGACAAGTCATCCAGCCAATCAGAACGCAAGTTTGGTTCCACGTGGTTTGCTATGTGAATTTCTTCATTTCCACTTTTCTATTTACTTTTTGTTTGGTGGGAGGAATTTTTTTACTATTTTTCTCATTTAAAATTCAATTGAAATTTAATGTTTCATTTTTAATTATATTAATTTTCTTTAAATTTCTTTTAATTTTAATATTTTAATTTAATTTAATAATTACTAATTTGGATTTAGTTCATTTAATTAAAGTATGTAATTATTTTTAATCGCTGAATTTCTCTTTTATTAGTTAAATAATTCATTATTATGATTAGTAAATTCGAAGATGGGTACACAATTCCTTTTAATTTAAATTTTTTGAAATAAAGTTTTAATTCATAATATTAAAATAAAATCCATTTTATAAAAAATATTATTAAAATTAAAATACTAAATATAACAATGATACATGGTAGCACATCAAATTGTGTGAAATGAACCAACAAGGATTTATTATTGTACTTTAATTCTGCACATAGTTTCATTTATTTTGACAATGATTGTAGATTGCATTTTCTTTTGCAATTAACCCAATTGCCCAGAGTGTGATATGGACTTGGCTTCATTTTAATCTCTCACTAAGATTTAACAAAATTAATTGTTGAGGTTGTAGATGTGGCGGCGTTACTTTTAAGTATCAACTTCCACAAATACAATTGACCTTTTAGAACTCCCTCTCTAAACAAGTTTTAAGAAATCTATATAATTTTATTTTATTTTTGTGAACATAATTACGGTAGTTTACGGTGATAGGGGAGCAACCTGACAACCGTGCTAGGCCTCATTTTTGAACCAAACATTATAATTCAAGCCGAAAGTATCAATAGGTCTAAGCAGAACCGATCACCTACCCACCGTGGGCAAGCATAACGTGTCCACCATTGATGTGACAATTTTAATTAGGAAAGATAACTAATACTCCCTCCGTCCCATAATAAGTGGTCACATTTCCTTTTTCGTCTGTCCCACTATAAGTGGCTGCTTTCTAAAAATGGCAAAAGTTTATTTTAATTAAGTCAACAATTACTCACTAATTTGGTCAACAATTGTAGCCACTTTCTAAAAATACCAAAATTACTTTAATTAAGTCAACAATTACTCATTAATTTGGTCAACAATTGTAGGCCACACTCTATTAAAACATATGATACTCAATTTCTTAATCTCCGTGCCGAAAAAAATGTGGCCACTTATTATGGGACGGAGGAAGTAAATCTTACTCTAAGTAGCTAAACTACCAAAGCACAGCAATCCAATCCCAAAAGACAAGTAGGACCAAAATTTCAATAAGCACCAAAACCAATCCGGGTTTGACTGGATTTTTACTAAAACAAATTGCATTCTAACCTGTCTTCCACTGTGTGTTGTTTGATAGGTTTCATTGTTATTTGATGTTAATTAAATTCCAATCAAACACAAGTTTTTGCCTAAAATGGATATGATGAGCATATGCCCGCATCTTTGATGGCCGCGAAAAAAGTTCTGCAAAGCTATATCAAGAAATCTTCACAAGGTCACAGAGCAAGTCAGCATCGTGATTCACAATAGTTATACAAAGGTCAGAACCATGACGACAATACTGGTAATGCGTCAAACCACATGAAGGCAAGAGGTTATTCTATAGAACAAGTCATCTGATGTGATTCATTTTTGACAAACTAGAAATGCTAATGGTTATATGAACTAATCCGGCAATCGTGATCCCACATAAAAGGAAATACAGCGGCATGTTTACTGTCTAACTAGCTAAACTACCATAGCAACGCGAAAAGAAAGACATGTCATGCAACGTGCAATAGAACGGACCCTTCCACAATTTTCATTCCTTTGAACACAAGTTTTCTGACGTGATTCATTTTTGACAACTACAATACTAATTGTTATACAAGTTAATCCTGCAGTCATAATCCCACAGGGCCACAGCAAAAGGAAGCATAACCATGTCTTATCGTTGCAAAGATACTGTCTAATTAGCAAACCAACAAGACATAGCAACGCGAAAAGCACCTATGTGCCATGGGCAAATAGACCGGATGCATGTATCAACATAAGTGCCCAAGTATGCACTATATGTAATGAGAAAAAGAAGACTCGAACATAAAGACCTACTTGCTTCTTTAACTTTTTTTTTTTTTTTTTTTTTTTGATCGGTCAAAGTCATGTTAGATGTTAATAGTTAGTTCTCCATCCACTCCAAGAACCACCTTATCTCTCCATTCACCAAACTCCACCTTATATCTCCAATCACCAATTCGTTCCCAAGAGGGATCGAACCCGGGTCACTTCACTTAAGTGAGGACCCGGTGGCCAGTGGGCTAAGCCCCCTGGTTTACTTGCTTCTTTAACTAATTCAAAATGGATATGGTTGTGCACCGAGCTAATAAATGAATATGGCATGTCTCTGACTAATTGATATATTGGACGAATTGGTTTGCTTCTTCGGTATCAAGCCTCAAACCAGAAATGGCAAGTTGGCGTATACATAAAGAGCCATATCAAAGAATTGTTATATGTTGCAGCTGATGCTAAGACTAGACTAAACAATTTAGACACTAGTCCTTGTCAACAATCTAGATCAATCTATTACTTCTCAAAGGTATCACTAAACCCATTAACCCAAGTCTTAAATAGGAGTATAGAACAAATGAATGCAGCAAGTAGAACAGATAGACATGTACCGTGGATAGATAGGTTAAACACAACAATCCTTGTTATATCCATAAAAAGCAATACTCTTAAAAGAAGTTCTGTATAGCTTGATTAGTCGACTTCATTGAAACTATGAAGACAAAACTTCATCAGAGTCATTCACTCTGACCATGGATGCTAAGCCTAATATAGAAAACTTACTGTTGAAAGATGTGTCTAAAACAAACACAAAAACACAGGAAAAACAAATAGTCACTATATTACGAGTAATATCATATGGCATTAAAATTTACTACCAAATGCAGACCACGCAGATTACAGATTGTTCAGCCACGGCTCATGTTGAAATTTCTGCAAGGTAAGTACAAATACCCAGTTCAGAGTAAGTTGGTCTATCAATAAGCTTCCGGGTATAACTAAACTTGATTTCAGAAAATGCGAAAAATCTTGCATAAGCTATTGCATCCTCCATATATTTATTAACTACACGTCACAAAGCTCAGAAGGCCAGGCCACACATTTCAGGATTTCTAGCTAATGAAGTTTTCACCACAGTTATATGTTCAATAGGGAATTCATATCATATTCTAATATAACTAACCTGTATGAGCAGAAGCAGATATATTAACTTGAATATGGAGATATCTAAAACTTGTGTCTGTGATTGACATATAAGGACTTGAAAATTGGATAACCCATAATAACCAGAACAACGAGCTAAAGACAACAGTGAACATATATATTAGCAGCATGTCAAGACCTCATGAAAACAACCACCAAACGTGTGACGAGACTCATTCTCGGCAAACTAGAATGCTAATGGTCATATAATCTAATCCCACAGAAAAAGAAACATAATTCTAGGTTATAGCTGCATGTTTACTGTCTAACTAGTTGAACTACCAAGACATAGCAACACGAAAAGAAAGTATGCAATGCCGAAAAGGGAGTATAAACAAATACAACAATCCCAACAGCATCACTGTCCCTTCTCCTCCCTCTCCCGATTCCACTGCTCAATCCTAGCTCTACGCTCCTCGCTCCCTTCCCTCACCGGACTCCTGCTCCTCCTCGGACTCCCTCCATGCCTTCTCCTCTCACTCCCATACCTCCCACCATGCCTGTCACCTCCACCACTCCTCCTCCCACTACCACGGTGGTGATCCCGCCTATCATAATCTCTCTCTCTTCCCCTCTCATTACTCCTCTCCCTCTCACGCTTATGATGCGCGGGGCTTCGCACTCCTGCTGCGGCTCCTAGTTCCCCAAAACCTGCCATGGCGGGTACCATACAGCTTCCTCCTCAGCTCCCTACCGATCATCTTAACATGCATAAAATTGCAGTATCCGCCACGGTTACAGCTGTTCTCCTCATACTGCCGGCAGGTAGCCTCGCGAAAATCGGTGACAGGCGAGAAATCGGCGATAATCGGACGGCCGGAGTAGAACCTCCCCTGCAACGCGTTGAGCGCAGCCGCCGCCTGATCCTCCTCCTTGAACTGGACGTAGACATTTCCGATCATGTGGTCGGCGAGGTTGTCGCAGACGTTGAGGCTCTCGATTTCGCCGAATTTGCTGAGCTCCTCGTATATGTCCTCGTAGAAATCCTCGAAATGCTCCTGGATCTTGTCGGGGTCGATCGGCTGGCCCTGGGCGTCGACGCCGGGGGTGATCATGTCGGGGCGCTGGTACATGTTGGACAGCAGCAGCGTCGGCGATATGGTCGGGCGGTTGTGGAGGCGGGAGCACCGGTCGCCGTGGCGGCAGGCGCCGATTTTGAAGTAGAACGGGCAGTTGACGCGGTCCTTCTCGGTGCCGAAAATGGAGGCCAAGTGCTCCGCCATTATTTTGTGGATCGAAGACCTCGATAATCCAATTGGGGAGAGGATTAATGGCGGTAAATTGAACCCGAGCGGAGAATGATTGATTTTGTTAGGGTTTGAGAAAAGAATGAAGAAAACCTAGAAATCTATTTGCGGGAATATAGAATTAAATTGCATTTTGTAAGAAAAAGTATACTCGAGTAGCGCTCGGTACAACTGTACAAGGACACCAAAGGCTTATACCGACAAAAATGTCACTCCTCTCATCCACTTCTTATTGTCCAATTTTCTTATTTCTTTTATAAATAAAATACTGGCAATCTTTCAGGTTAAATTTTATGGATAAATTATATAGAGAAAATAAGGCTGCATTTCTTTTGCCCCTTTTCTTATTCCTTCTCTTAAGCCACTTCTAAAATTAACAAGATGGGTTTGTTTTAGTAATCATTTTCTTTACCATTTTCTCCAGTGATTTGTGATTTTGAGCTATTTCCTATTCTGTGAATCATATTCTTTTGTGAGTTGTTTTCTATGAATTATAATTAAATGAGTAATTGCTTAAAGAAAAAAAGAAAAAAGAAAAAAAAAGAGTAACTCAATAAATAAAAGGATATTCAACATCATCCGAGTCCAATTGCAAAATACACTACATTGTAGGAAAAAACTAGCAGAATCACAAATACTATAACAGAAACTAGCTGAAATGGCAATATCTGCAAGCAAACACATTTTGCAGGGCAAATAGAGATTCAAAATAAACCCAACCTCATCAGGAATCATTTGGCAAGAAATTTAAAATAAAAGAAAAGAATACAATATTGTTGGCTTACAACAACTGAAGTACAAGGATCAAGCTTTGGAGGGAGAAGCTGATCCATCAACAAATAATACAAAGATGTTTGCATACATATACGGGAGTGATGCATTATCGGGGCAGAGCACTTGAAGGAAAGTTGCGCAAGGGATTCTCTCTCAACAGCTCCGTTTCCCTGAACAAAGAAGAAGTAGAGCCAGTAAAACAACTGAGAGTTAAAAGGAGAAGATGACATGTTAGTCGAACGAGTCTCATAATGAGATTGCCTTCTTACCTCTTTATATCTTTTCCGTCACCAGGTCTAAGATGCAAAACTGAAGACTTTTCCCCCTCCTTATTGGGTTTATTTTGTCTAGAAGAACAAGGAACAGAAAGTGCAACATGCATTAAGATATATGAGCAAATATGAAGTTTACGCATTAAGCATTCTTCAACCTGTTCAGTTGGAGGTCACTATATACTTACTCTGTGCATTCCTCATCCACAAAGATCTCAATGCACGGGCCTGGAGCTGGCCTTGATATTCTCTGACCTGGTCTCTGAGGAATCTGTGAAAAATAACTTTTGAGTATACAATCTGCAATGCGTGGAGTAGATTAATGTTCTGTGTTTACCTTATTTGATGTCCACTTGGAAGGAATTGCATTGTTCTCTTTATTTCTTTCTGCACGAGCACCAAGCGAAGTGCCATGGTTTTATGCCTACTTTGGACATTTCTGGTTGATGACTAAATACCGTACTATCGCTGCTGTCTTTGAAGATGGAGAAGGTGCCTCCAGGAACCCTAAAAGAACCGGGCATCATATGTCAGATAGTATTTGGACCAATACAAATAATCTGCTAAAAGTCATCATATGAGAACTTCTACCGGTATACTTTATCTTCCTGTTAGACTGTCTAGCAGGCACATTTAATTAAACTCAACTAAAAACGAGTTTATTCAAAGTGTTGGCATAAATTAACCAATCAAAAGCATAAGGCATTTTTTCTTAATAAGGTGCATAGAATAATTCATAGTAATCAACAATATCATCTATGCATGAAGGCTTAAAAACATGAAACTGCTGAGAAATAATAAGACTGATTTCAGTGTCATTTTCTACAAATTAAAAAAAAAAATGACAATAAAATTCTCAAAAAACATCCACACACACAAATCCAGTTCTTATTTCTAACCTGTCTGGCTTCTGTTTTTTCCTAAAAATATCAGAGCTCTCTGGCACCTGGTTTCCTGAAAACAATAAGAAAGCAGCCGCATATTGTTAATCACCCACAGAATATAAAGTTCAGTTAGTTGATAGAAAACCTACTTGCTTGTTTAGCCAACAAAGTTCCAAAGCTTCGAGCTGAAGCCTGGTTCTCTGTCGCATCATCCTGCAAATTTGAATAGGGTCATGTGAGTAATCAAGCCGATCAGACAGCAGAAGAAGGCAAAGGAAAAAGAAACGCATATGCATCCACAATGCAAAAAATTTCCTTACATCGGTAGCTTTTAGTTGTCTCATTGAACGAGCAAGAAATTTCTTGTAAGATGCTGTCAGTTTTTCGACTGGCTCAGCCTTCCTAGTAGAGAAATAAAAGCTCAGTTTGTCAATTAAAATAGAAAGATTTCATAGCCAATCCTTTTTTGACATTCAGCTAAATTCCCATAAATATCTATTTCAGCTACCAATCAAAAGTCCCATGTATATGTCATAGCAAATCTGAGCATATCCATGTAAGCAACAAAGATGAAAACTGCATCCATCAATATTGTACTCCTAATGTAGATTGGTCTATTATCATAGTATATCGAAGACACAGTTTCTTGAACTGTAGGAAGTTGAAAGACAAAGCAAATTATGCCACAACATGAACAAAAATCTATTGATAAGAGAATAAAAGGTGCACGCCATACTCTTACTTAGTTACTTCTCCAGCAACCAATATTCACTCCAAAAGTAATTACGAGTCATTATAGTATAACATGCTTATTTACTGATGCCTCAGATATGAAATCTCAGGGAAATGAAATGCCAACAAGCTTTTCATTCCAAAAACTTTCAAGCGTTTATAACAAACTCAAGGGGCCTGAAAGAAACAACTTACATAGATAGCCCACGACTGAAGATCTCATTCGCAGTCTTATTTTTATTCTTCTGTTCCATGAGTAACGCATAGGAAATGTAGAATCCCGCATGTGTCACACCAATGCTGTTTGCCTCCAAAAAGTTATATATGACTTCAGCATCAACACAGTTTTCAGCCTGTTTTGCCATTTCACAAAATTTAATCAACACAAGCATCTAAAGACAATGTTTATCTATGAATTGGGAACTCTCAAAAACACCTACATATTCTAGCCAAACTTTCAGGTACCGTAGGTCGTCCTTGTATCGGTCATCATGCCAGAAGGTGCGGACACATTGTTCGTAAATCACGACTAATCCTGAACAGTCTCCACCAGGTGGGAAAGCTTCCTGGACCCATTTGATGCACCTTTTTAAAATTTAACTAGAAAAGATTAGGATAAAGACAAAGCAGAAGGAACTGACTCAGTCACTTGCCATTTTATTTTGAGTAGAATATGATACAACCTTTGCCTAAACTTACATTCTATGATTGCAATGTGCATCTTTAATAATCAACAAAAATAGGTCATACAAAAAATGAAAGTTAACACACTTAAATTTACTAGAATAATTAGTGGATAAACATTGAAGCAACAACATACGACATATGTCTGTCGCCCGAGATACTAAAACTAAATCATATTCTTAATAAGCTATAATCAGCATGCCAATCATTCTTAATAAGCTATAATCAGCACACCAATCATTATAATTCAAACGTACTAAATCATAGTCATGAAGCATTGCGAAACAAAATTGGGAGCACATTCGCCGTATAGAAACCCTAACGGCCTACCCTCACAAAGAATATTCAAACTCAACCAAGCTATCTTAAGAAATGATTACTGACTCGATCCAGGGCTGGAGAGGGTCGTCTCCGGTATATTCATCAATGGCCTCGATCAGCTTCCTGTTCAATTCAAATTCCAACTGTCAACCCTCAGGAAAAGGAAAGCGCATTCATCTACATATAAATAAATAAATAAATAACTGAAGAAACGAGCAATGAATTCGGAACCTTCGATGTTGAAGCAGGGAGCTCTTGACTTGGGAATGGAAGTTCGATTTGAGAGCGTGGTTGAGGAGACGAACGTTGCGCCCGCGCTTCAATGGGCGGACGTTTTCTTTAAAGAGCTCCCACTCGTTGCCGGTCTCTTCTTTCGACGCTAAGAACTCCATCTCCGGATCTTGCATGATTTCGATAGACTCCTCCAATTTGCTGCTCGCCATTCTCTCTCCTTTTCTCTCCAATTCTTTTTCCTGCTCTCTGTAAATCTTTTAAATTTGAAATGAACCCAAGATTCTTTTCTAGCCGTTACAAGTGGCAAGTGGGAGCGGTTGATTGGGCCTACTCTGGCTGGGCCTTTATAATTTCCGATCGGGAGATTCTATTCATAGCCCCGTTTTACTCTTTATAGCCCCTATATAAAATAATAATAATAATAAATAATTATAAATTTACTATTTTACCCTATAATTTATAATTTTCAATAATTAAATGCTAAGCATAAAAAATTCCACCGATTAAGTCTTTCAAACTAATGTATAGCCCCAATTAAGAAAATCAACAATTAAAATGGAGAAAACTCAGCCTCCGCCATGGCTGCCAGGTTTCCTTGTATATGAAGCAGATCCACAAGGATGCAGTGGCGGTGCCACCTAGGTGAGAGCGGCGATGAGGATCAGCGCGAGATGATTATACAGTTGCCGCTAAAGCTCCGCCCCGCTGCCATCCCGTAGACCTTGATGGCCGCAATGACAACCAGGTAGAGAGTCGTTAGATTCCCCACCACTGCATCAGAATTCGCCGTGGCCGCCGAAGCTTCTGGAGCATGAAAGCTTGTTGCTGCCCGCTTTTGAGAAAGGGAGTTGGAACCAACAATTTAATACTTCGATTGGGGGAATTGGAATTGGCAATTAAATGCTTTGATTTGAAGTATGAAAAATGGAGTGATGATGAGTGGAGATTGAAGTTTATAAATTTATGAATCAATCCATCACAAAATACGGTTCTAAACTTGTAATCAATCAATTTCTCTTTAATGTATACATATATTGATTAGTTTGCTAGACGGAAATCGGTGGAAATTTTTTATGCTTGCAATTAAATTAAAGGGGTTATGAATTATAGGGTAAAATAGTAAATTTATAATTATTTATTATTTTATTTTATATAAGGGGCTATAAAGAGAAAAATGGGGGCTATGAATAGAATTACCCTTTCCGATCTAATATTGTTTCACTAAACTTAAAAATATACGAATAGGATGTGAATATTAATCATAATGGACTCGAAGATGGATGATCAATTTGATCTTGTTGTTATATAATTGAGATTGAAAAATAATAAGAATAAGATCAAACTCGAAAAAAAATATGATATCGAAGTTGATTTGTCCCCTAATCTTGTTTAGCATGTTTTGTCATTATTTGTATGCATTTTGAGAAATTTTTAGACGGTCAACCGTTATGGAATTGCTCCAAATTAAGGCACGCTTAACTTTGAATTATTTTTTTACTTGGTCACCAGAAAATAAGATGCATATTATTAGTATCAATAGCACATATCAAATGATTTAAACTATCTTCGAATATGCAATCTCATACTTACATATTATTGGAATCCCTCTATTTCTGGTGTATTTTGATTTGTTCATCTATCCCCCCGCTTGAAGCATCAATAGGAGTCACTCTTTGTCTGTGCCTTGTGCACCAACGACTGCTCTTTACTTCTGCCTCGAGCGTCACATAACTCTTCCTCTCTTTCTGGTGTATTTTGGTTTGTTCATCTACTCCTCTACTTCAAAGCACTAATAGGAGTAGCCCTTTGTTTGTGCTTTATGCACCGACGATTACTCCTTGCACACGCACCTCGTACAATCTAAAATAGTAACGATGTCATGTATTAATATAAAATTTTAATTATGTATCATACATTATTATATGTTAATAGTATTAGATTATCTTTCTTGGGGTAAAATTATTATATTATGAGTGTCTACTAATACGTTAGTATCTAACTATATTGTGAATATTGATAATGCAATTTATATGTTTAGTACCATAATGTAAACATAAGTATTGATACTTCAGTTTATTTTTATTAAGGGAGACCTATTATTATCTGCCATGTACGATTTTACATTATGTTAAACTTTATATCATACAACTTCAAACAAAAATATAAATGCATTCTGTAAATATATTTTCAACATAATAATGTTATTTCTCGAGCTAATAAGCGATTCAATTACAAGTACAATATATTTAAAAATCAAATTTTAGGTTCGTGATATACCAAAAAATGACAAACCGACCAGCCCTCCAATCAAGTTAGACCAATAGATAAGCACAACCATTTCCATCAAATTATTTCAAACTACATTCATTCCATAAAAAATCCCAGGAATACCCTTCAAAGCCATAGCAGCCCATATAATGACCAAAGGGTACCCACGTACTTTCAGTCACAACCCGGCCCCATTTTCTCCCATCCCGTCATCAATCAGTTCACATTTCTCCTTCCCTGCAACACCTACCTTTAACCATTTACACATTGAAAACAAGGTAAAAATTCCTCTCACCATTCGCTCCAATGTCCGCCTCTCTAGCCCTAAATTTCAGGCCGCCGCTACCTTTCGCACCTCCTTCTTCTGCTTCACCTCCGCGATCCGGCCGGCCAACGATGGCCGGGGTTAGGTCGGAGATGAAACTGTACAAAGGAACGCACATGAGAGAGCAGCGGCTGACGGAGATGATCGAGAAGAAGGTGGCGGAGGCGACGCAAGTCTGCGGCGAGGACGAGACTTCCGACGAGTGCAAGGTGGCATGGGACGAGGTGGAGGAGGTGAGCCAGGCAAAGGCCGATCTCCGCCTCAAAATCCACCAGCTCCAGCAGGATCCGCTCGAATACTTCTGCCAGGAGAATCCGGAAACCGATGAGTGCCGTGTTTATGAGGATTGACGATCGCTGATTCGCCAGTGTTCGTGTTCTCGAATTATCCGCGCGATCTCTTCATCCGCCACCTGCACAACAATATTTGGTATCGTGTTAGCATAATCTTAAACTTCTGTTGTTGTAAATCATCAGTTTATGGTTGTGATTTCGTGGGATCTTGATCTTGTGTTATTCATCTACTTCTGAATTGAAGCTGTGAGTTACGAAGTATTGTTTCCGAGTGTTTTGCTTAATTTTCTTTTAATTGTTTAATTGTGGCGTATTTAAGATCGTCTAAAGTTGATCTGTTCTCAGTTTATGGCTTTTCGGAAGATGCCAAAATCATACTTATATAGTTATATTTCCTCTATTTTGTTTAAACTAAGAATTATTCCTTCAAATCATTGTCGCGAAATTTATTGATCAATTTCATTTTTCTTCTAAATAAGTTGCGAAACATCAAAGAAGAAGTCGATCATTTTACCTCAATTTTGATGATAACGTGTCATCTTATTATTTTAAGCATTATTATAACGTAATTTTATAGCTCTGAATTCTGAATAGGTTGATAATGAAAAACTAGTAGGGTTTAATAAGATGGAATTGATTTAAATGTCCAATTCATCTTCTTTCTCACCTATCGAAAATTGAGAATTTTGAATTCAAGAAAATTCTATAAATCTGACCATTCTTTTTACTTCTTTTTTTTTTTGAGAATATTATTTTTACTTATTAGTATAAAGTTTGGCAATTGAAGGATCGAGAAAGGCGATGAATATCACTAAATTTTAAATAATGAAACTGTTTTTCTTTTTTACACTTCGTTCATCTCTAATGTTTACATTTAATGTTATTAAAATCAGACGAACTTTAAAAAATTGTTATATTCCACTGAACGTGGCATTATGAAAGCCGCTTGCAAAAAGAAAATTGAGAAAAGAAAATCGAAAATAGAAAATAGAAAATAAAAAATAAAGAAATGGAGGAAAAGAAAAAAGGGAAGACAAAACTAGTGGCTGAGGAGAACTAACCATCGAGATCAAAAAATCCATTAAACGGCTAACTGCTGCAAATTCCTCCCGGGAGGCTTGACTGGAGCCGTCGTAGCCATGTCTCTGCTCCGCCCTCCGCCGCCGCTCCTCCGCTGCGAACGCGCGGCTCTAACTTTTTCGAGCTTCCACGGTATCAACTCATTCTCCCGCTTTAAAGCTTCATGGCAAGAGGTAGCCACACTGGCAAACTAATCCCTAATTCCCTACGCTTGTATAACCTTCTCTCACTCTAAAGATTCCGTTGGTGTGAAGGTTGCCGGAGTCGTTGTGTTCTCCGCGATTCCTTTCACGGCGGTGAAAGCGATTGCCAACAGCCCGGTCGGGGAGGAGCTCCAGAGGCGAATGGAGGAGAAGAAGAAGCTCTTTAAGGACAACGCTTCGAAGCTGAAGGCGCTCTCCAACAAGGCTAGAATGGAGAGGTAGTCATCCAATTAATCTCTACTTGCAATTGAAATTATGACACACGATCTCAATCACTCCCTAATTTTGATACAATTTTCTGGTGATGCTTTGTAGATTTTCTATTTACTACAGTTCTTCTACATATGCCTTTACTCTTTCTGTTAGGAGGTTCTTACCTTGGGTGATAATAGTGTAGACAGGTAAAATTAAGTATAGGGTAATCTGCCAAAATTTTGATGGACTGAACAAGTTTTTGCTTCTCAATCTTATGTATCTGTCAATCTAATCTACCAACCGGACTAAACGTGCCCAAAGAATTGAGAAATTGAAATTCTCTGGTTTTTCAGCGTGTGGTATGGGGAGGATCGCCCCCGTTGGCTTGGTCCGATCTCATATGAGTATCCTACCTATCTCACCGGCGAGTTGCCTGGGGATTATGGTTTTGATATTGCTGGTTTGAGCCAGGACCCTGTGGCACTGCAGAGATATTTTAAGTCAGTACTCTTCATCAAGAATCAATATTTACTTTGCTGCAACCAATGCTAAGAGGGTGATTGATTAAGCTTATTTTAGACAAATGTTTCAAAAGTTTATAAGATTTAATGCTTGAAGAGTTGTCAATGCATTTGGATAATTAAATTTAAAGTTAAGAGGGAGAGAGAGAGTCAAAGAGAAATGAAATTGGAATGGTATATGTTGGAAATAACACATCATTGTCGAGTTATTTATATAACACGATTATTACTATGTAGTTTTGAAGTTCTACATGCAAGGTGGGCTATGCTTGCTGCTCTCGGTGCTTTAATTCCAGAGATATTAGATCTGATAGGAGCGTTTCATTTCGTGGAACCTGTTTGGTGGCGAGTGGGCTACTCAAAGCTTAAGGTTAGTTTGCCGTGCCTCTTTAATCATCCCATAGCCTCTTATGTGATGCGAGTGGAATACACATCATGTATTCATTTGTATATCAGTTCTGAAGATTGATGTCCAAAGCAGTCCTTGATGAGATCTTATAGAACCATTTCCTTGCCACTAGGGGAAGTTTGTAGTTGAGGTTCAAAGTAGTGAAGCTATGTATCCTACCAACTTATATTCTAATAAAGATTGGGTGATCACAACTTAGATCTAAAGATACATGGAATCCCCCTAAATGCTCCTCTATATACTTAGTTGATCTACGAAACAAAAGATAAGTCGTGATAAGCATAATCGGTCACAAGTAATTTGCAACATTGCCGCTGAAAACAGCAGACCTTCCCCACTCTAAGCTCCAATTTTCACATATGATTTCTTACTACTGAAAATTCCCAGTTGAATAATTGTTCAAGGTAGGTTGTCACACAAACTTACTCCTTTTCGTGTTTGAATCGTCGACCAGGGCGACACACTAGACTACCTCGGCATCCCCGGCCTCCATTTAGCTGGAAGTCAAGGAGTCCTCATCATAGCCATATGTCAAGCCCTTCTCATGGTACTCTTTCTATAATAATATCCTCTACAAGCTACATTTGTGTTAGTACTTTTTTTCGCGGTATGAATATATGCTTAAATATTAGGCCTTCCAAGCGCAGGTTGGTCCAGAGTATGCGCGTTTCTGTGGCATCGAGGCCTTGGAGCCTTTAGGCATATATCTACCAGGGGACATCAATTATCCAGGAGGCGCGCTTTTCGACCCCTTGAATCTGTCCCAAGATCCAGTTGCATTCGAGGAACTGAAAATCAAAGAGATCAAAAATGGGCGCCTAGCCATGGTTGCATGGTTAGGTTTTTATGCTCAAGCTGCTCTAACTGGTAAAGGACCTGTACATAACCTTCTTGACCATATTTCTGATCCTTTCCACTATAATCTGCTTTCAGCTCTAAAAGCTATGTAGATTTTGTACATGATTTGTGTCTTGTAAATTCTGTATTCATCCTCTTTTAATTTCTATACCTGCAATTGTTTGCATTTGGAATGGAGCAAATTTGTATCCATAGTGTTCGGATTACAATAACTAGAATTATAAGAAGGTTTCTATATTACTAAACTAAATTAACCTTTCAATTGAAATGTACGTATGACGTATTTACCGTTAGACGTTTGGCTTTGTGCCTTTTGGGATTTGTAGTTTAAAACAGCATTTTAGACGTCTTTCCTCTTTTTCAATTCATTTTTATATTTCTATCGATATTTTTTCAAATTGGTAATTCAAATTTTTCAAAAGAAACCCCTAAAACAATGAATTTCTTTCTCCTTTACTCTTTTTGTTGAGCTCTAAAAACATTTCAAAGGAGTAATTAATAAATATACTTGCGGAAAACTGGAGGAGATGTGCCAAATTTCATGTATAGAGTTATTGCATACTTAAAACAAACAAAGAGCTAACTATGTATACATAAAATACGAAATAAAATATTGTTTTGAATGAAAATATTCATAAAGAACAAGGCATATGCTTAACCAGATGAACATAAGGAAACTCAATAGCTTCTAGCATCTTAAAAGATCTATTATTTGCTCTAACAATAGCATTAACTGATAAAGACAAACTTGTAGAGACAAAAGATAAAGACAAACTTGGGAAATAAATGAACATGAATTACTCAATAACAAAATTTGTAGCAGGGGTACAAAACAGCACACCATTAATCCCAAGCTTCTAGTTTTCACACCATGAGGTCTTTGAAGTAATGCCAAAAAGAAATTTGAAATTCAATTGCACATAAATTTTGATAATACTCCAATGGTGGGTTTAAATACCGCGGAAAAAGTTAGACTTTGATGGCGTACTTTCTCAAGGGGAAGTACATTTCTTTCTTCTTCTGCTTTTCTGTCTTCAAAGAAGCCTGAAAATGGTAGCAAAACCAAATCAAACAGTAAGAATCGGGGTCTGAATTAGGCTGAATGTGGTTAAGAACTCATGGAAAAGGATAATCAACTTGGGTGGGGTGCAGAAATTAATGATAAAAGAGATGAACAATTCCTTTTGCTAACATAGGAGGTGCAACTATATAATAATGCAGCAATTTCAGTAACTAGCATTTCATGACTTCTTTGGAAACCAAAGCAACACAAAAGACCTGGTCATAACTTCCCAAGACTACAAAATGACACCAAAATCATGAAAATTAGGGTTCATCAATCCCAATTAGAGTTTATTAATATACCCATTTGGGGCTTATTAGTCACTATTGGGATTTAATTATCTTTTGGAAGACAAGATTGTAGAAATAAAGATTAAATTCATAAATTCATTCTTTATGTATTATTGGATGCACAACAAACAAACCTATCGACTCAACAGAAACAACAGTATCATACCCATATCAAAGATCTAAACATGAATAATATTTCTACTTAAACCAAAAGGGATATGTATGATATTAAGCTAAATAGGCCATACATGATAGAATAAACTCAATTAATCAAGCCGCCAATAGAATTAATAAAAAGAACACATCAATTTTTTTTTAAGTAATACCTGGTGCTTTGTTAGGCGGCGGCGGATGGCGCGCGTCTTCTTGGGGCGGAGATCGAGGGGCAAATACTTCTTGTTTTTGTAGGCTTCGCGCAGAGCGGACTTCTGCTTCTGCGAGATAACGGTGAGCACCTGCGCGATGGACAACCTTACAACCTTGATTTTGGAGAGCTTGTTGGGTGCGCCGCCGGTGACTTTGGCCACCCGCAGCAACGCCAGCTCCGCCTTAAGATCCTTCAGCTGCGCCAGCAGCTCCGTCTTGTTCTTCTGCCGAAGCTCGTGCACCTTGATCCGAGCTACAAAAGCATAACGATCAGCACATCAATATGCACAAAGAAAAACACAAAAAAGTTAACTGTGATCCATTTTCCTTCGAAATTGGAGCGCGAAATCGAATCCTTACCCATTTCTTGTCTTGTTTTCTCTGTTTCGGCAGGAGAGCTGCGGCGGAAGTGACGAGCGATGTGTGGTTCAGCTTCAGCAATTTCAAACCCTAATTATATTTTTATGCGTCGATTTGGGCTAAATTTTTGCTATACAGATGGGCCTCTAAATCCCCACAAATGGCCCAATAATATTCCTCATGAAAATTCTCTCTCCTTTAATATTTTGCATTAAGATGATTTTTAAAACTTTACTCATAATTTAGACAGAAATTAGAGTTTCAACTTGAAATTATTAATTTTATAAATTAGAGTTTCAATTTTTTCTTGTTAATAATTATCTGAAGTTAAATAAAAAAATAAATAAATCGAGCTTTGAATATGCAATTTATAAAATATTTATGACATTGGAGTATATTAGAATCAAAATAAATATATAAAACAAAATAAATACTAACTTAGTCTAAATATGCAATTTATAAAATATTTATGACATAGGAGTATTTCTCATTGATAAGCAGAGGCGGAGCCGGAGTATAATTTATGAACATGTTATTTGTTATTATTACTATTATGCTTGTCTTTTAAAAAAAAATTGTAGTATAATGAAACAATATAATCTATGAAAATGTTGTTCGTTAGTATTACTATTATGCTCGTATTTCAATAAAAAATGTCTTAAATATACGGAATGCCCAAAAAAAAATTCTTAGGGCCTACCGTCCCCGTACAAGTTCAGCCCTCCTCGAACTTAATTCCCGGCTCCGGCCATGTTGATAAGTACTCCCTCCGTCCCACGAATCTTGACACGTTTTCCTTTTTGGGCCGTCCCACGAATTTTGACACGTTTTCATTTTGGGTAATTATTACCTTCTTTCTTCTACTTTATTACTTTTATTACCTTCTCTCTCTTACTTTATCACTTTTATACTTACACACTTAAAACACTAATCTACAACTCTTTAATTCTCGTGCCGAAACCAAACGTGTCAAGATTCGTGGGACGGAGGAAGTACTAAATGCGTACTAAAATTTGCCCCATACAAGTTCAGCCCCAATCAATTTTATTTTATTTATTGTTATTTTGCTACATATATATATATATATATACAGTTTTGATGTGCTGAGCACGATTTGAGCGACTTTCTTGAGCGCTAATCTTTATCCCAACTTAATTCCTATTCTATTGTATTTTACTTATTTAATAATTTCCTTTTATTGTTAATAATATCATTATTTTGATAGGCACATATTCTTCCGTCTTTTTTTTCTTTTCTCTCTACGCTCGCCGCCGCATCGTACTTCTTTCTCACAGCCGCCTCAATTATCCATCTCGCCGGCGATCACGATTCATTAGGCGTGAATCGAGGTTCCAAAAATCAGCAGACCGACCCCCTCTCTCCTCATCTTCACCCGCACCAACGAAGCTTGACGTCGGAGGTTTATCTTCGGAGCACTTGTTCAGCAACGTAAGTTCATCACTCTCGTTCTGTTCATTATGAGTTCGTCATGGGATGGGTGGCGCTGGGAGTGGTTGATTCGGAGGCTTTGTCGCTGAGCTGGGTCGTTTATTTGAAGAGTGTTGAGGTTATTAGAAAAGAAACAAGTACAGATCCATGTGAGTCATTTCTTTCTCTTGGAAACAAGTAGGATCCATTGCTTACTCATAGAGGGAAGTTGAAGCTGAGAATTTCGTATGATTTTTGAGATTGTCACTACTTGAAAGAGATGAAGGCTCTTTATTTCAGATAAGACTTGATAAACTCAAGACTTTTGAACAGTCCGAGCAATGGGTTACAAAGATATTTGCAGCACATAATAGTTAAATTGGGCAGTCTTGAGAGGATATTTGTGATTGTGATGGTTCTTTTTCCCAGATTTAATTTGTGAAGAAATCTTGTTTAAGTTTGTGATTTAATTTAATTACTTCTTTTTCATTATGATTCCTTTCTTAAATTTCAGAATGGCATGCAGGTTATGATTCTAAGGCAAATAACCCCTTCTTTGTATTATTGATTAAGACTAAAATACAAAATTAATTTGAAAAACAAATTTTATCATAAAAAGTAAAAGGAAGGACAAACACGAAATTTTGTCAGAAATGATGATAGTCATGAGGTTATAATTAATTTGCATTTTTATTTTACATTCTAAGGCTTGATGCAAACAAACTAATTTTGCTATAATTGTTATTAGAATGCTCGATGCTTTTTTGATAAAAACAATTATACTATTTCACTTCTATCTGTTTTTGTTTTTTTAGAAATATTTCAATCAGTGACTTTGTCATATATTCACTAATGAAAAGAAAAGGTCCAAAATCCTAAACTAAGATGTTTCTTTCAATTGTTAAAATAATCTGGGGTCGAACATGAAGTTGCTAGAGATCTCTCCAACACTCGCACCGATAGCATCTGAGCCCTCTACATGGAAGGCACAATGGCTCTTTTTATCTCCATGGCATACACGAGCTTCCCCTACACCACCAACCAGGTAGATAGTTTTGTTAGAGGGCTGAGCTCCTACAGGCTGCAGCAGCTCAAGCGCAACTCTTCAAGATGGCTAATGAGGGTAGAATAAAGCCAGAGCATTATAAAAATATAATTGTTTATATGTGCTACTACTCACTTTGGTTTCACTTGTTAATGTTTATGTTTATTTCACTATAATATGTTAGAAAATCAAGATGGATATACCAATGTCATGGTTTCTCATTTTAAATTTTCTAGTGATTTGTTATGTGGATGTGGTGTTGTATGCATGCTATTGTCAATTAATGTTTTTTTACTCAGTTTGTGGAATAAAAATGAAAACTACATCCTCTATTTCGAATGAATAGATACTCTACTGGCTAAACACTAGCAAGAGCTAAAAACGAACGATAGCACGAACCACTATTTTGGATCGGAGAAAAAAGAACGATGAAGGACGGTGATTAAAACGCAAAAAAATTAAAATTTTATTAAGAAAAGGAAAAGAAAACAAAAAACCAAACACACTTGAAGTCACAGATCGTAGCAAACAACCACAACTTGCACAAAGGCTTCAACCCAAACCATTAGTACATCAAATTTACTGCGCGCGCCAAGTGATCGACGAAAGGCCTTAATGAAAATTTTCCAATAACCTCAACACTCTTCAAATAAACGACCCAGCTCAGCGACAAAGCCTCCGAATCAACCACTCCCAGCGCCACCCATCCCATGACGAACTCATAATGAACAGAACGAGAGTGATGAACTTACGTTGCTGAACAAGTGCTCCGAAGATAAACCTCCGACGTCAAGCTTCGTTGGTGCGGGTGAAGATGAGGAAAGAGGGGGTCGGTCTGCTGATTTTTGGAACCTCGATTCACGCCTAATGAATCGTGATCGCCGGCGAGATGGATAATTGAGGCGGCTGTGAGAAAGAAGTACGATGCGGCGGCGAGCGTAGAGAGAAAAGAAAAAAAAGACGGAAGAATATGTGCCTATCAATATAATGATATTATTAACAATAAAAGGAAATTATTAAATAAGTAAAATACAATAGAATAGGAATTAAGTTGGGATAAAGATTAGCGCTCAAGAAAGTCGCTCAAATCGTGCTCAGCACATCAAAACTGTATATATATATATATATATATATATATATATATATATATATATATTGCCATAAAATTTGCTATACCTATTCGAAATGCGTACTAAATGAACTTTATTTTTGGGCAATAATATGCAAATAACGTAGAAGACAGTGTCGACATACATACTAATAAGTGAAATCAACGTTTCATTATGAAATAATTTGTGCTCGAGGATAAAAAAATATGAACAACATTTTTTTTAAAAGTGAAAAGTGCGAAAAGCATACATACACCTCTTTTTAATCTACGTTTTGAAAAATAATACTAGAAGATTTCATTTTATAATATATAATCACAAGTGAGCTAGGGAAATTAATCTTCGCTAATAAGTAATGCTAATCTGGCGAGTTGCAGATATAAATCTTTACACACATGTAATGCTCATTCCGTACGTACAAATTCTTACTAATCGGTACATAATTTATTTAATGATAGTGTTATTTTTTTAGGACGTAAAAGAAACAATATGGCACTCATTTCAGTAACATTTAATTCATGCGTGGACTTTATATTCTTTTGTCAGATTGGTGCTGAATAGATTTAATTCCAATTTGATAGAAGCTATAGTCATTATTAGATGAATAAATAAATTATGCATTTTAGTGAATTGACCTTTTCACTCTTTAGATTGGGAGATCATTAATAAAGTTGGAAAAATAATAGCACGTGATGGAAATATTGCACGCAATGAAACTACTATTCACATAAAATGAAAATACTATCCACACACAAGTTTGAACCAAAACTTCTCATAAATAAGAATTTTTTGGTATTTCAACTTTATTATTTGAGCTAGGCTTCATTAACATTACCTAATAACTAATAAAAATATCTTAAAGCATGATAATTACAATAAAATATACAAATTGTCTGAAAACTAATAAAAATATTTCTGACGAGTTATTTTAAACTCTCCAAAGATTCGACACCTCATTTATTTTTTAATAATGTGTCATGTTATTTATAAATATTAGAATTAAAAATCCATATCATAGGCCAACGAAACACATCACAATTTCATCATCGGATATCGAACAACATCATCTATTAGTTAGTTTTGAGATAATTTCTTTTATTTTACTGTAATTTCCATTAGTTCGTAGTATTTTATTAAATGAATAATAGTACTCCAATTTATTAAACTGTAGCCTTGTACATATCGAGTTTTAGCTTTTTTATATTTAAAAATAAATCATAATTAAAGCTAGATGCAACAAAATACTCTATTATGGTGCATCATACAAAATACTAGCTAACAATAAGGCAAAAATTTGCATGCAGAAGTCCAAAAATCAATCTAAAATATTACTATGATTTAGTAAACCCTTATTATTATTATTAGAACGATCCTCGAAACTAATTAATATGATAGTAGTCAAATTGTCAGAACAATTGATACTGGAAAACCCAAATCATTTTAAATAATAAATAGAACGTTGAAACCTCTGCCGCCGCAGAAAATTTGGTAAGTTATTAGACCACTAATGGTTAATTAATTAATTAATTAAAGGGTGACAAACAGGATGCTTAAACTAATTAATTAAGGTCGGGTAGAATTAGACATATACATTAATCCAGATTCCCCAATGCAAATATCAACATATTGTAGGTTGTTGTTCGGACAATGTATTAATTGTGCATCTAGCTTTATCATATGTTCACCGCCCAATTTATTTTTTTAAAACTCTCAATACATGAAATTAATTGATTAGCTTAACTGACAATTATATTTCTGTCAATTTTAATATTTAAAACTGCTAACCAGCCGCTGGCATGTCGCCAAAAAAACTCTTATTTTGTTTCTAGTTACTACATCTTTTTATATTATATATTTCCCTCTAGATTATTTAAAAAATGAATATACGTGCGCAATTAGAATATGATCTACAATAATACATGTTGATATATAGTTTTATTGATGATGTTGAGACTTGATACACATCAAATAAAGGAGACATACCAACTAGTCATTAATGGTACATGTTGATATCCATACATTTTGATTCGAAGCAATGCTTATAATTGTTTATATTTTAACGTCATGTAGTTTACCTAATTAGAGAAATCATATATATGTGACAAATTTAGCTTAAAATATCTCATTATCAGATTTATAAACTTGTATTCACCAATTCATCGAGCAAAAAGATAGTGAATAGACATCGTATGTTGTGATATTTGACAATAAATTTATCCATTTAAATGATTTCATTATGGGTCACCCGTAAAGGGATTTAAAATATTATTGGTATTTATATTAATTGTTCTTAATAACTATTTTTCAACGTTCCGTAAATTGCATTACTTAAAAAAAAGTTATGCATATATATTACTTGCAGAAATCATATTATAGTCCATCTATTTGGACCAAAGTATCAATAATAGAAGCAAGCATATCAATTATGAAGATCCGTCAAAATTATGAATTAATTCTTAACAAAATTAAATTGAGCTGATAAATAATTGAAGATCGTGGTAAGGGACCTCTATTTTGTAACATTTGGATCCTAGACCTTGACATTTGATTGGTTCCTCTTCAGGGAACAATCACATCTCATATTTCAACATCGTTGATTAATTTGTTTGTGTAGATTTTTTTTTTTTTTTTTATGAGAACATATAGATTATGTTGTTTAATTAAAATATACTCCCTCCGTCCCCAAAATAAGTTCCTCTTTGGGGACGGCACGGGTTTTAAAGAAAATGGTAAAGTGTATTGATAATTGAGAAAAATATGTTATAATTAGTATTGAGAGTGGTGAAAATGTGAAAAAGTGTTATAATTAGTATTGAGAGTGGTGGGGTAGTTGTTCAAAAATAGAAAGAAAGAAAGAGGAACTTATTTGGGGGACGTCCCAAAATGGAAAAAGATGAACTTATTTCAGGGACGGAGGGAGTATATATGATAAAAAATTGTTAACTGTATTTGGATTTGGAACCACGAAAGGCTCGGCCGTCCAAGGACATGGTTAAGCCTTCCTTGAATGCACCTAACTTAGATAATGTCACCTTAGATTACCCCTAAATGCTATTAAATCTAATACTATATTATTAAAATATTTTACTCATATTATATATTTTTTCTGTCTTTCATTGCTCTATTGGAAAACGGCCTGCAAAATGAAATTTACATGGAAACGTTATGAATGTTTTTTTTTTTTGTTCAGGATAACTTAGAGCCTCTGTTCACTCTAGGGCCCTAGGCTCACCAATACTTAGCAACACAAATATTATTAGAGTAGTGCTATTTGGACAAAATTTGTCCGAAGAAAAACAAGGTTAATTTTTTTTTTAAAATTAATTTATTTATAAATTTTGATTCAAGTTTAAAAGGATTTAGTTAGTTTTATTGTTTTTTCCATATTGTAATTTTTTCGTATTTTTTTAATATTTTTTTCTATTTTTTGTTATTTTATTTGTAGTTTGTGTACTTTAAAAATAATAATAATAATTAAAAAGGTTATTAAAAAATTACAATATAAAGAAAATAATAAAACTAGTTAAATCCTATTTTATTTTGAACCAAAATTTTTAAATAAATTTATTTTATAAAATATTTAATTATATTTTGTTCGGATAAATTTTGTCCAAATAACATTATTGATATTGATATTATTATTATTATTATTATTATTGGGAAGGGAGATTTGAATCCGTACGTATCCTTGCCACTCACTTATATTACAATTAACATGAGGCGATTTTTATATTACAATTAAGACCATATTTTGACTGCTATGAGATCAAAATTAATGTGTTTGATTAATTATGATGTTTTTTATTATACATGTAATTTATCAACATTGTATTTTTGTTGAAATGTATTACATTATCTACAAAATATATAAATATATGATATGAGGGTGAAATTAATGTATTTAATTAGTCCAATAATAAATTATGATATAACATAATTATATATTGTATCAATCTCACATATCTATAAATTCACGCTCTTATCACGCGTATAAAATGAAACCTTAATGATGATTTAATTGATGGTCATTTTTTTGATGGCTAAGCTTTAAGTAAAATAAATAAATCGTATACACCGGTCATTATCAGAAAAATAAAAGTTCACTCTGCATTAATACCTCAATCAAAGAATGGGAATTTTAATATTGAAGATTTTTGTTTGATCACTCAAGTGAATATGCTTCACACAAATGGTACAACTACATTAATTAATAAACTCAAGATTGTAATCTAGACGTGCAGATCCTTATAAACACAAACGTTTAAAACTCGAGCATTTGTCTAACATAGGTTGCATCCTATAAATGATTAGGGCAGATGCGACGAATTAGAAGATATTTAGAACGTAACAAGTGGTGAAACATTAATTAGCCAAGTTTACTACAATGATGATATTATGAGTTTGGTTCCCAGAAGTAATTAAATTGTATATATATATATATGTGGATGATTTTAGTTTTTAAATGTATTTCTACTAATAGGCTATATAAAATAAATAATGATATACTTCATCCGTCCACGAAAGAACTTCCTATTTTTTCTTTTTGGGATGTCCACAAATGAATTTTCTATCTATTTTTGGACTACACCCCACTGTATTAATTATTTATTCTTACTTTTTTTTTTTCACCATTCTCAATATTAATTACAACAATTTTTCTCCGCTTTCAAACATCCAACAACCTTTTCTTCACTCTCAATACAATCAATAATTTTTTTTCTTAAAATTTGTGGCACTTCCTCCTAGGAAGATCTTTCGTGAACGGAGAGAGTATCTGTTTAATTAAAATTGTATTTCATTCGTCCCATTATAAATGTCTCATTACTTTTGGGCACGAAAATTAAAAATGTGCAGAAAATAAATAAAGTGAGTTGATGTAAATTATTTAAATATTAGCTATAGAGAAAGAATATATTACCAAAAAAGAAATGAAACATATATAATGAGATATCTCATTATAGAACGTGGAATATTTGTAATGGGACGGATGAAGTAAATAGATAGCATGATTACAAAAACTTGCAAAAACCAAGTTCACGCATACAAGCATCGTCAATAAATAAATACTTATAAAAAACTTAATCATATATACCATTAATTACCATGTAAAATAACGGATAAATGAAAAAGATAAAATAAAACCTCAGACTACAAAGCTTCAAATAAAAGAAAAGCACTTTATGTTTTCATTTAATGAGAGAACAATCCACTTTGCAAAAACAATGGGATACGTAAAGCTAATTTTGATATGATTTTCTTTTTTATGTGGTCGGTGGTACATGAATTGTTATTTTGCAGTGCTCATTAGATAAATAAAATATGAGGTGGTGTCCCGAATGCATCGTGCATTCGGGTGCAAAATGATACTAACACTTACACTAAATGACACTAACACCAAAACTATTTTAAAATGACATAAACACTATTTTGTTTTACAAATGATACTATTATGTTATATAAATAACATTGTCACGAAATGACACTAACACTATATTGAAATGACACTAACATTAAATGACACTATCATGTTATCGAAATAACAATGTACACCCGGGTCCACAGGAGAATTTGTGATAAATTATTAGAAAATTAGCTTTTGAAAGGTACACGAGAGTAAACCAAACATGGATGAGAATTATATGAACATAATACAACTGAAATTAGTTGTTAAATGTTCAATTTAAAAAATATTGGTGACATGTTTGAGAGGCTTTAGCTTATAAAATACTCACTCAAATGTAATTTTGAGAGGCTTTAGCTTATAAAATACTCACAGCATCATGAAGAGGGTGTTTCGCTGAGCTTATAAGTTATTTAAGATCTTATAAATTAATTCAAAGTGTTTTTACAAAAATAACTTAATTATGATTTTTTTATTTATAGGGTTAATTGCATATAATATCACAAACTTTGCCCGAAATTCATTTTCTCCACGATCTTTAAAAATTTCATTTTTTATCAAATACTTTGACATTTGTTCAATTTCTCCATGATTTTTTTTCTGATGACCGGAAAAATGACATAGCAGTGGCGTGGATTTAATTTTACACACGTAACACTGACGTAGAATATATATGAATTTTAAATTACACATATAATATTAAATCATAATAAAAAGCCCTAATTTCTTTTAATTTCTCATTTTTATCAGGCAAAAGGAAATAGTAAATGATTATTTTTTGCGATAGGAAAAAAAAAACGATTGCTTTCCTTTCCACCACCTCTGTCGAAGGGTTCCTCTCCAGACCAGTGTGGAAATCTTCGTGTTGAGGTCTTCCAAACTAGTGGAGCCAATTGCTCGCTGATTGATTCGTGTTTCCAGTCTTTCAAATCAGTGCGCCGATTGTTGACGCCGGTGCTTCGCCCATTGGTGGCACTGATTGCTAAAACGAGGGTTTTAATGTTTAAATTGAAACACATCGTTCAATTTATCAAAATGGCGTGTGCCGGCGAGCCACATCAGTGCCACGTCGATTCCAATTTGAGGGTAAAATTAAAATCGTGGGAAAATTGAACAAATATCAAAGTATTTGATAAAAAATGAAAATTTTAAAGATAGTGGGGAAAATGAATTTCGGGCAAAGTTCGTGATATTATATGCAATTAACCTTTATTTTTATCATATATCATTCTAATTTCATTTTTCTTCAATTTTCTCAGTCTAACTAAGATTTTCTCTCACTGACTAAAAATTCTCTCTTTAGCTTATAAGATCAATTACCCAAACACGTTGACCACTTATAAGCTCTTAATCGAAGGGAGTGCGATAGGGCATCATCTATCCGGGTCGGTGCCGGACTCCTTTGTGAATCAGTCCCTTTCCTTGTCTTCAAGAGTTCGGTTAGTTGATCGAGAAAGCGGCAGGACCATCAAGCTTAGCCTTGAGTTGGACTGCGGTCCCGCGAAGCTGGTATCCTCAGACCGCCTAAGAGACTTTCCGACTGTCGAAGGAAGGAAGTTCACTTTTTAGTGACCAGAAATTTCATAAGAGAAGAAAGATCGTAGCGTAGCTGTCTGTATAGTAGAAGAGTAGCGAAGCAGAAATTCTCGTAGAAAAGATAAGAGAAAAGTTTGCTCCTTATTCTAGGGGGGGTCGCGGTTTGAGTTGGGTTCGAGTCCCATAGCCCCTGATGTGGCTAAGCCTCGATTAGGCAAAATGAAAAGTTTATTTATCGTTATGACTGGTCGAGTGGTAGAACTACATCTTATAAACTTTTGAAATATTTTATAAGCTCGATTTTAGAAATATTTTATAAGCTCTAAAAGCTCATAAATTTTTTAAAATAAACTTAGCCAAACACCCTCTAAATCATACTTCAGACTAATTCAAAAAGTTTAGGTCGATCACTCCAATGATAGTATGATTCAAATAAATCGGGAAATCAAAATATCAAAGCCATGAATCCAAATAAAGGCAAACGTTGAAAGTGGGGCAAATACTTGCCAAATTTCATAAATGGCAAGTACTATGTTTTAAAGAAAACCCCAAAATTAATAAAAAGTAGAGTTAATATAATTTTTTAGATACAATATACTTCATTGGTCCTAGAAAAAATTAATAATTTTTGCCATTTGAATACATCCACAAAAATTAGTCTATTTTCATTTATAAACACTATCTTATAACATATGATATTTAATATATCAACTTATTTATCTATCTTATCACATGATGACCTCTTCCTCCACTTACATATAATTAATTAATCACTACTGACGATGTCCTCAAAGTGTAATCATTTCTCCACTCACAATACACTCAACAATTTTTATACTCGTATCATTTTCTTCTAAAACTATTTTTGAATATGAAATGAATACTTATTATATCATAATTTTATATACTCCTTTTATCCCATTAAAGATGATCCGTTTTCTATTTTGGATTGTACCATTAAAGATGATTCATTTTCATAAAGATAATATTTAACTGTGGAAAAATTATGGATCTTACCACTTTTATCCAATTTACACATTCTACTTAATTTTTGTGCCAAAAAGAAGTGACTCGTGATTAGTGGGATAAATAAAGTACTATATAAATAAATAAATTAAATTAGTATAAATAAAATTAAATATTTAAATAAATAAAAATATAATTCACACAATATTAAATTAATACCTTTTTATAAAAAGGAGTTTTGAACTAATGATAACTCAATTTTAGCGCATGTGCTTAGGCCTCTTACCAACGAATGTAGAGTTTGTATTTAGAAATAAAGACAAACGTTCAAAAGTGGATGAAAATAATTAAGAAAAGAGTGGTAGAGAAAGGTCCCATGAATAAGAGAGAGGAAGAAGTGGTGAAACATTTGCGAAGTTTGTTAGAAGAATGTGGCACGCGGCTAGGGAGCACGCACATGCTTGAGACGCAAGGTTATTTCCCTGCAGATGACTCACCCCTTACATCACGTGCTTCCCCTTACGTCACCCCTCACCCAATTCCTCCCCACTATATTAATCGCCCCCCACCGCCTCATTTCACAATTTCCACCTTCACTCCTCTCTCTCTCTCTCCATCGTCTTCTCTCTCTCAATTCACACTCACTTCTCCAAATTAAATATTAATATCAACTAAAATGGGAGGTTGTATATCGTCGGGCTCCGATCACTCTATCCATCAGAAGCCGTGCGCCACGGTGATCTCCGTCGGCGGAGAGCTGCGCCGGTATCCTCTCCCGGTCACGGTGTCGCAGGTGATTCAGTTCGAGGCGTCGGCCCCGAACTCCGTCTTCCTTTGCGACTCCGACCGGCTGTACTTCGACGACTACATACCGCGCCTCGACGCGGCGGAGGAGCTGGAGCCTGATCAGATCTACTTCGTGATGCCGGCTTCGAGGCTCCAGCAGCGCCTAGCCGCCTCCGACATGGCGGCGTTGGCCGTCAAGGCCAGCGTCGCGTTCAACGACTTCAACCCGCGGCGGAGCCGGAAATCTCGGATCTCGCCCGTTTTGGTGGCGGAGGAGGATCCGCAGTCGACTCATCAGATCAAAATCAACAGCAATTCGTACGTTCACGCCAAAAATGCGAGGAAGGCGTCGTCGGGCGGCGTTTCGAGATCCAGCTCCGTGAGGAAGCTGCATAAATATTCTTCGCGGCGAGCGAAATTGGCGGTTCGATCTTTCAGGATTAGGCTCACCACGATTAACGAAGGTTCCGTGCTCCTAAATTAATTAATTTGATTAATTAATTAAGTGTCCATGCCATTTGTGGAGGGTTGATTCATTTCTTCCGCGGAGGGAAATCCGCTGTAAATAATTTTGAGTCCTTTTCTGAAGCCGTCGATCCCCATTTGGAACTGGAAATTCCATAGATAGTTCATCAAGTCGAGCTCCTAGAGAGTTTTTATTAGGTTTGTTTTTGGTTAGATCGAAATCAACAAATTGGGGAATTGGAGTTGAGGCTGTCATTTGAAGAACAAAACAGAGGTTGAAAAATGAATGCATATTCTCGCTGTCGATCGGCAGGTTTAGAGACAAAATCATCATGTATTGATACGTTTGCAGACACGATCATCTGTCATTGTGTATTAAATAATACGTTCATGTTCATAATCATATGCAAATTATCATTCTAAATATATCGTGTCTCTCGTTCTCTATTTTTGTTGATTCATAATTATTAAATATTCATGTTAAAGAAGATATCTAATACTGGTTTTTAAACCCCTTCAAAAAAAAATACTGGTTTTTAAATAGTAGTAATATTTTATTTTTTGTGGACGCGCGCGCTTCAACACGCATGGATATTTGAAGGAGTAACTTTATCATTATTGTTAGGAGTGGTGAATGCTTTAAAAAAGAATAAGAAAGGAGTGAGTACATGTGACCGTGCATAATTAATTTCTTCCACACGAATGTTAAATTCAAATATTCAAATTGCAATGCGATTTGCATATAATAAATTGCTTATGGTAATTAAAAAAAATCGTAAATATGCGACCGTTGATGCGGTGTGGAGTATGCTTCAAAACTTCGCTAGCTAACTGGCGCAAATCTTTGGTGTTATTTTCTGAATTTCGGGATGAGAAATGGTTTAGATGTATTTTATATAAGATCAAATTAATTTTAATTTTTAGACTCTGAAGATGTATGTTAAATTTATGACTGTTTTTTTTAGACGTAAATTTATGACTGTTTTGGATGGATTTTGATTCAAAACATAAATTATAAATGACGCAAATTTAATTTTTATAAATTTATTATTTTTCACAACGAATGCGTTATTTCATAGTGAATTCATATATTATCATAATAATGAATACATTATATTTCCTAGCGCATCCATATTAGATTTATTTTATGTCATAAATTTGATATGTATAATGAGAAATATTATGATACATATTTTATGTGAGTGAATTCATATATTATCATAATAATGAATACAATATATTTCCTAGCGCATCCATATTAGATTTACTGTATATCATAAATTTGATATGTATAATGAGAAATATTATGTTACATATTTTACGTAAGTGTCGCTCATGTTTATACCTCATTAGTGTTATTTTTTATTTTTATATATTTATTTTTATTATAATACTTCATAAATTATCATTAAAATTAATAATTTTATAAAACATATAAAAATAAAAGCTCAGTTTGTGTTGTTTAATTAATAATTTGAAGTTAAATGGAAAATGAATAAATCAAAATTTGACTTTTATGTGATTTATAAGATTAATAATCTCAATAATAATTAATGAAATGTATAAAATTGAAAAGATAACGTTAATGTGGGTACATTAACAAATATGAATGATGTTCAGATAAAACATGTAGCATAATATTTTTATGGTATAATAACCATTTTTTTTTCTTGATGAATATTAAGGGTGTATTTTCTTGTATTGTAAATTTATCATAAAACAAAGGGATGAAAATAATTTCTTCATTTAAATCTATAATTTATTTTCCATCAATTTCCACGAAAAATAATCTCACCCTTTCTCATTTCTTCTTTTTTCACTTCAAAGAGTGATAATAGTATTACATAAAAAATGTATGGATAATATTATAACTATGAAAATAAGGAATAATAACTAGTGAAATTATCTTTTTGTAGAAAAAAAGAAAAAGCTTGAAAAGTTTTTTTTTTATCCCATGTATTCTCATGATAAATTTACGACTAAGAGTATGTTCTCTTTGGTTGATAAATTTATCATGAGAAAATGAGTGATAACAAAAATATTCCCCTCTGAATGTCTTCTTCTTTTCCTTCATTTTATACAAAAGATAATTTCATCATTTCTCAATCGTACTTTTCGCTCCAAGATGTGATAATATTATTCCTCTATTTCTTTTATGTGATATAATTATTCTTCTTTGAAATGAAAAGGATGAATGAGAAATTGTGAAATTATCTTTTATAGAAAATGAGGGGGATAAAAGAGAGATCTGAAGGAAATTTTTTTTGTTATCTCCTTTTCTCTCACGATAAATTTATCAATCAAAGATAGCATGCTCAGAAGAAAAACAGTCTAAGTGAAAACATTTTTAATGCGAGAATCCAGTGTAAGTATGAAAGTTTAGTTGAATAAACTTATTTCGTAAATACTAATTTGTAATCCCTTGTGATTATCACGTATTGCATACTAAATATAATTTTGTTCAGGGAGCAAAAGGTCAAGATTGGAGTTGGACTGCCTAAAATGTTCATGTTGATATTGATTGGTATCTTGACTCGTATGATAATTATTTTACATAAACTTGTTTAAACCAAATTCTTTATAAAGTTCCGCAGCCTCTATTACAAAAATATACTTGTATATTTACATGATTTGATTGCAAAATCATTTTTTTTATCGTTAGTTTTGTTATGGCAGTCAGTCCTTTGACTTTTGTATACAAACTAATAAACTTCATTAAAATATAGCATCCAAAATCCAATTAAACTGTTATAAACCTAAACTTTTCAATTCAACTTTTTCACTTCTGAAGATAGGTGTGGGCCCCGTAAAACACAGACAGTGACAAGTGAAAAGGATGGAGATCCAAATACGTGGGTGGTGACGTTGCTATCCAAGTCAAATTGACCATGTATGGTATTCTTCCATTTAATTTAATTTATTTTGGTCATATATATACATGGAAAAGTAGCATTATTGAAATTTGATACTACGTGCTACGAATTTTCATTTCTTGTTTCCCATAATGATCGTACTAAAACATTTAAATATTGATTTGCATCTATAATTAATCGTATGATGGTTATAAATACTCTTTCCGTCCCAAATATATAAACTCATTGAAAATTACATAAGAATTAAGAAAAAAAAAAACTCTAACAAACAAACTTCCTATGCCTATTATTATTATATGATAATGAATTAGTGGTAGAGTAAATCAGTTGTTAGAAATAAGTTAAAAAAATATTATGTTTATGTAGATCAGTTTATATAATTAAGAAAAAAAACGAGTCTATATATTAGAGCAAATAGAGTATTTACTTATATAATATAATCAAACATATTTTTGGTGTGAGAATTAATATTGTTGGATAATAGCATTAATTGATACAATCATTTTGCAAGAGGACATCAATTTCTAGTCTTATACTAGTAGGGAATAACAGTATCAAAGCAAGTTTGACTACTCACCCTAAAAAAATTGACTACTCATTTCGTGTAGTTTGTGATAGATTATGAAATTTTGTGACTAAAAATCATGAAATTAAATTTTATTGAATTTTTTTTAAAATAAAATAAAATCAATTGTTAAACGCATGCATCGCACACACCTTCAATTTCAACCTCCACCACCAAGCTGCGGTAATTAAGGATGCTCTTATAACTCTTTTTAGATTTGTATCAAACATCCATGACTAATTATTGACTTTTTAAAAACAAAATATCATGTTCGAAAATCATACACTCAGTACTCATTCATTCCGCCTCAATAAACGTGGCTTGTATTCTATTTTAGACTACTCAACTAAAAATAATATATATTCTATTTTATGTCGTCCCACTATAAATTGTCTATTTCAATAAATGAAAAAATTTATACCCTTAACCCTCCCTCATATATATATATATATATATATATATATATATATATATATAGGGGGCCGCTCCAATGAGACCCCCTAATTTTAGTGAGATCTAGGGCACGATCTGGTGCGTTTATTTTATCAATCCTATGGCTGGTATTGTATCTGGAGGGTGATTTTTTTTCGCAGGGTTCGAATTCTGGAGAGAGCAGAATATTTTAAATTTTGTTATTCATCAGTATATACTACATTGTTCATCAGTATATACGGCCTTGTTCATCAGTATATACATCTTGTTCATTAGATATACGTTTTGTTCATTAGTATTATATGTCTTATTCATTGTACTCATGTTACACGAAAAATAAGGGGTCTCACTGGAGCGTGCCCCTATATATATAGGGGAGGGTTAGAGTATGAACACTTCTTAACATATAAAATACGAACTAGCTAAAATGCCCCTATATATAGAGAGAGAAGGGTTAGAGTATAAACAATTCTTAACACATAAAAATACGAGTTAGCTAAAATGTATGAATTCTATATATAACACATATGAATTCGCTCTGTAAATGTATGAATTGTGAAAAACAAATTTTTGCTATTTATGAGATTCGAACCCGAGACCATGAATTCATCCAATAAGGTGATGAATCAACCTTAGATTTTCATGATCTAAACGCTAAAAAATATTCATATTTTATATTATAATAGATGTTTTTATTTTAATCCACCCATATATATATATATAATAGATAGGTTTTATTTAATTTCAACTCTATAAGTTGTAACAGAAATACATAGGTTTTATTTAATTTCAAAATTTGTCTCGATTACAGTTTCGTCCAAATTAAAATAAGCGTGCCAAAATTAAAGCTGATATGATATATACAAATTATATTAAAATAATTTATACAAATTTATATATGCCGAAATTACATTATTACATAATGAGATAAGTTCTCAATTATTTTCGCAGCCTATTTAAACTATAGTCATCGTAAAATAAACTCACACTTGGTAGCAAACTTTTAATAAAATAGATATAAATGGCCAATTCCCCCTGTCCCTATCGATGAATAAAGTTTATTTTCATCCAAAAATAAAATTAAGGTATACAAGAAAGACAAACCTAACTTGAGGGGCGTGGATCGTTACATGTTCTATTTTTTGTACATGTCGTATTCAAAATTACACCAAGTAAGATGCGATATTGTTCAATAATCCAAATTCCATACTTAACGAGTTTAAAGTATTTGTCCCCAATGGGACACCAAGCGGTGCGACCTTCTGTCTCTGAACAGTGAGGTCTCGGGTTCAAACTCCACTGCTCCTCCTCCCCAACTCCCCCAAGTCAAAAAAAAAAAAAAATAATAAAAAATTGGGTATTTAAATAATACTCCCTCCGTCCCAGCTGAAATGTCCTATTTTCTTTTTTGGGTTGTCCCACTTGAAATGTCCTGTTTCCTTTTTTGGCAATACACACTCTCTCTATACTTAATATTTAAATCATTTCCACCAACCCACTTTATCTACTTTATACACATTTTTTAATCTCCGTGCCGAAAAGAAACAAGATATTTCAGCTGGGACGGAGGGAGTAATATATTAATATGCTTGGCATAAGCAATAGATGACGATGAAGTGTTTATTAGGTAGTTGATTTAGTTGTGGAGGGAGTAGGCTTAACCAACTGCTAACCCTTTTTCCAGAAATTAGCATGCTTAATTCAACATCACATATATCATTTAGGGCGCAACTTCATGTGAGTTGCTGAGGACAGAATTATATAATCGGATTGATAATTGTAGCAAAGAGATAAAAATACAAGAAAAATAACACTAAGAATTTTACATGGTCCACCGTATAAAATTTACTATCAGTGACTAGAGATTATAATTACAAGAATGAGAGATGTATCTAGAATGACCCGATAAATTTATACATGATGAGAGTCCTATTTATAAGTTACAAAGTAAATCTTAACCTAATTAAGCCCATTAATCAGACAATTATACCCAAGTTTTGATACAATATTAATACTATTTGTTTTGGAGCTGAGTCGTCAAGGTCGGCGCAGAGCTGAGCTGTTAAGATTGAGGTAAAGCTAAATTACAAAGCTGAGCTTGAAGGCTGAGGCAAAACTAAGCTACAAAATTGAGCTGCTAATTAAGTTCAAAGGCTGAAGCAAAGCAAGCTGCAAAGCTGAGCTTAACGGCAGAGGCAAAGCCAAACTGCAAAACTGAGACAAAACCACTAATTTTTATCTTATTATTTCATCTCTTGACAGAATGCTAGTATTTGTTAAATTTAACTCGGAGAAATGAACGTAATATGATCCTCATCACGAGTGATGCAAAAAGTTGTTCTTGTTTTGATTTAGCAATTTTGAATATTTTGTGTAGGTGAATTAGTTATTATGAATTTATAATTGTAGGTGTCAGTCAATATCATTTAATTTTGTCATAAAAAATGGTCGGCTTACACAGACTAGATGGAGCTTCAATATGAAAGTGAATTAAGTGAAATTTGACTTAGAGAATTTTTCTAGATACGTGCATTATATGTGGGCTTTTGGGGGGTTTCTTTTAGTTGGAACGGATATTCGGGGATTTAATTATGGTCTCTCAATTTCTATAAATGTGAACAATATCAAGAAATATAAAAACTCGTGTAAAATCATATTATAGTTTGACTTTGATGGAAAATGAGAGAAAAAGTATTTTTACCCAGTAATAACTATTTTCACATATTTTTTAATTTTCTATGAATATGATGAAATATTTTATTAAACAGTCCCTTTTCACTCATTTTCTCTGTAATATTGAATAATATTATCTTAAAGTAGGGTATATATATATATATATATAATATTTTCTCACCTTTTTTTATTATCCTTTTCCAATAAAAAAAAACGAGGAAAAGATAACATTTTCTCATCTTCCATTATTCCATACCATAATAATTCTTACTTTCTTTTTTCATTGTCTCACAAAAGTATATGTCTTATGCACAACCCATTTTTCAACATGACCCCACTTTTAAGGCCCACCATTAATTCTTCACTCTACTCATAAAAGTGAATCTCTTTCTTTACTCACTACACATTCACTTAACATTTATTATAACCTGTGGCAAACAAAGTAAGAATACTGTTACGGGACGAAAGGATTATAAATTTTTAAATTTTTGGGAATTTGGCCTGACTCCGTGAGTTTGTTAACCAATAACTTAATTGTTTGGAGTTCGATGGGTAATTCAAATGTACGATTAGAAACATCTTGATAATACATCTCTAATGATACTCATATTGTTAGGTGCGTTTTGGTCATCGGAAATAGTTGAAAAAGAAAAATATAGAGTTTAATAACATCAACTTTAATGCAATTTTTTGACATTTTGAGTGACCAAAACCAACAATATAAGTATCATTAAAAATATAACGTCAATAGCTTTTCAATGGTACCTTCGGATTGCTCATCGAACTTCAAACAAACAAGTTATTAGTCGACGATCTTTGGACTTAGATCAAATTCTAAAAAATAATTTTCTTTCGTATTTTTTGACAAAAAAATAAATTTATTTAAAAATTAAAATTTAGATATAGTTCAAATATTTATTGGCAATTAACCCAACTATTTTGTCTCGTCTATCTCAATATTTGAAACACAAACTAAAATTATTTCAGTTTTATATTATTATTGGGTTTGTAGCTTAATTTATATGTGTAGAATAAATCTTCCCATTGTTATAGATACAAATTTAAAATACTGTAACAATTTATATATATATATATATACACACACACACTAGCATTTACATCCCGTGCAATGCACGAGAAAATATTTTTTATATTTATATAAAATTAATACTAATTCAATTATTATACTTATACATATAATAAAAAAATAATTTTAATTAAATATATTTAAATTGAATATTGGAAAAATAAAAAAGAATTCACAATTATAAAATTTGATATTATGAAAAACAAAAACAAAAAAATAAGTTAAATTAAAAAAACAAAAATAAAATACTAATTAAAAAGAATTAAAAATATATTTATTCAAAAAAGATGAGAGAGGAGAGAGAATTTTATAAAATTTTAATATTTAAACAAATTTAATTTTTACATTTTAAATCAAATATTTTCATAAAATATCTCATATTAAAGTTCTTATCGTGATCTTTAATTTGATATGCATATTAAATATTTTATAATTAATTGAATTTCACAATTTTCGAAAGGAATGTAAGAACAAATAAGAAGTTAAAGAAAATAAAAATAAGAAGAAAAATATATAGTTTAAACATAAACCTTCAATTTTATTATAACTACAAAATTACCACTCAATTTTGAAATTAATTTGAAATTGATTTCAAATTAGAAACTCGCTTTTTTATATAGTATAGATATATATAATATAAATTGATTATAGGTATAAGTAATTAATACATAATGGTAAGTGGAAAAATACTTTAAGTAAAATTGAGTCATTGATAAATTATAAAAGTTGTTTGTAGATTGTGTATATAGAATAAAGAAAAAAAACATATATAAAGTCTGGATCAAATTGGATTATTGATAAATGTAGAGGGTGTTTGGCTGAGCTTATAAGTTCTTTAAAACAACCTATAACTTATAAGCTTACAACCTCTATCCTCAATTTATTTTCTCATTATCTTATAAAAAATACTAATTTTATAAAAATAATTCAACTATATACATACATATATATATACGTGTGTGTGTGTGTGTATTCGGGTGTGTTTGCTTTTTATCCCTCTAAAATGGAGGGATAACAAAAATTTATGCCTTTAAATGTTTGCTTTCTTATCCCATATTTTACATAAACACAATTTTTCTTTTCCTATTTTTCACTTCAAGGAGGGAGAGAGATAATATTATCACACCAAAATGGAGGGATAATATTATCCCTCCTTGAAGTGAAAATAAGGAAGGAAAAATGGTGTTTGTGTAAAATGTGGGATAAGAAAGCAAACATTTAAAGGCATAAATTTTTGTCATCCTTCTATTTAGAGGGATAAAAAGCAAACACACCCTTATCGTATATCCTTCTAATTTTATCTCTCTTTTATTTTCTCTCTCAAAATTATCTCTATAGCTTATAAGCATTATCTAAAAAAATTGACAATTTATAAAATTTTATAAAATTATCTTATAAAATATTAAAATATCTAATAAGTTTCAAAAATTTATAAGCTTTTTAAAATAAACTTGATCAAACGCTGCCGAGAACTCAGGAATATTCCCAAGCTTTTGCCAATGCTACACCGACAAAATCTAATGGCCGAGAATTGGGAATATTCCCAATCTTTTGCTAATGCTACACCAACAAAATCTAAATTAACTAACCACAATTTAAACAAAATTATTCATCGTAAAATTAAACACTCGCCCTCTCTCTCATTCTATTTTCCTATACACAAACCCAACCCACCACTACCACTCTACCAGGCCACCAGCAAAGAGAGAGAAGTCTAAAGATGCGTATGAATTTTCATTCATTTTAATTTTTTAACACAATCTTTAAAATATTGCAATAATAATAATAATAATTCAATTTATTACAAAAATATAGCACCTTCAATTTTTTATCAATAAAAAAATTGATACACTGAATTTTATACTGATCAAATTAAAAATATTGAGACCGTGTAATCGTAAAATAAATTTGGCGGTGAGGCATTCCAAAGCCAACTTTTTGTAATACACAAATTGAGAAATATAATGATACTATTGCAATATTTTAAAAACAATATTTAAATTATAAAAATGGATGAAAATTAATCTTTTTATTTCATTGAGTTGTCGTTGAGTATATTTTACATACTATCGTGTATTCGCAGATTTTGCGAGTACAAACACGGTTTACAAAAATAGAAAAGGAGATGCCTCGGATACATGAATTTGGCCCTCTTGTACTTCAATTGGCGTTACTAGTAAATTGGTTTGTTTTTATCTTTGATGGAGTAAATTGGTTTGTTTAAGAATTACAAATTCGTAATTGAGATTAGTCAACTTAATTATTGTAAGAAATAAATCTGAGTTTGACTAAAAAAATAGATTCGGGCTTCTACCTAATCGAGTTTTAGTTCTACGTTGTGTTCTCTTTGATTGATAAATTTATCATAAAAAAAAAAATAACAAAAATTTATATATGTGAATGCCTCCTTTTCCCCCTCATTATCTATAAAAGAAGATTTCCCTATATTTTGTTCATTCTTTTCACTTCAAAGAGGGATAATATTATTACACAAAAAATAGAGTATTATCCCTCCTTAAAGTAAAAAGAAGGAATAAATTAGGGTGAAATTCTCTTTTGTAGAAAATGAGGGAAAATAAAAGAGTCATTTATAATTATAGGCGTAATTTTTTTGTTATCCTTCTTTTTCCCATAATAAATTTATCAATCAAAGATACCACCCTAAAATTCAAACAAACTATTGTTTGTTTTTGGTAAATTTCTAATTTAATTTGCTCATAAGTCACAAGTAGGAATGAATATTCGAATTCCGAATCAATTTTTTTATTTAATTCGATTCAATTTGAAAATTTCTAAAAATTTAATTCGATCCGAACCATTTTATTCCGAATTTGAAAATTTAAATTTTGGATAAAATTCGACCCCGACAAAAAAAATCGAAATGTAAAAAAAAAAGCGAAAAAATTGAAATATATACCAATCTAACAAATTAGACAATTACGGTCGAGTTAATGTCCTAATTAACTGCTCTAAAAAATGTCCTAATTAACAAAATATTAAATATAAGAGGTGGTCTTGAGTACAATCGAGTTGCACTCACACCTAGATTTTGATCCGCACCTTGATCCAAACCCAAATCCTATGAACCATATAAATGACACTATTCTGGGTGTGGATCAATCCGATTGTACGGTACAACCGGTTGTACCCAAGTTTTTGTGTAAATATAATCGGTCAAGATTAGAGTGTAGAATTAGAATTTATTAACTATTTTGAAACTA